>NW_024120105.1:0-10841 GCF_003073215.2 Triticum urartu
CCACCGCCGCGCAGACCCATAACCTCTCATCTCCGAGGTGGGGTGGGTCCCCCCCCCCCCAATCCTGCTTTCCTCTACTAATTAATTAGTAAGTCCGTCTCCACGAATAAACAACTTAGTTATGTACCTTAATATCCTAGAGATTAAAAAATAAAATTTCAAAATATATTTTGCAGCATGGAGACCTTGCGCCTCAAATCCAAGGAAGGTAGCGCGAAGGTGGTTGGTGCATTGGTATGCTTTGGAGGGGCTTTATTAATAAGCCTATACAATGGGAGGGAACTGCATCTCTGGTCTCCAGTTATAAGAGGTGTCACTAAGAGTTCTAATGGAGTAGCCGGAGGACGCCACCATTTGAGAGGCACCTTACTTTTGTTGGGTGATTGCATATGCTATGCTTTTTGGTACCCCATACAGGTATGTCCAATTCTGATACGGTGGCTTTAGACTAAGTCTTGTATCTATAACGAAGGGTTTCTAATAATGCAGGTGAAAGTTTTAAAGGTGTGTCCGTGGAAACATTGGTCATCAGTGTTGACCTGTGTTCTAGGTGGTTTGCAAACATGCGCAATAGGAATATTTTTGAGAAGAGACAAACTTGCTTGGCAAGTAGGATGGAACATTCAACTATTAACAATTGTCTACTCAGTAAGTCGTTTCCATAATCTGCTCAATTTTAGAAATCTCTTACTATTGCATGATTTCCACTACTTTCCACATTTTCAGATCTAGTTGATAATTCCACTACATTTATAAGCTAATCTTAGTTTATCAAGCAACCCGAGCAAGATATGTTTTCATCATAGATATGGATAGCTTGTAAGGATAATAGTTGTTAGAGATTGTGGTGTATTCAACCTTTATTCTAGCTACAAGAATCAATGGGCATATCATTCTTAGAAGTTAAATGTTAACTTAGATCAAAATTGTAAAAACTTGCTTATGAGGACATCATATATGGTTTGAGATCCAACTACTTCATGATATTCAATATTCAAAATATTTCTTTCTATATTTTTCTTAACTTTATAGTTTAAAAAATAGGCAATAATGTCTCACATACTTGATTTGGAACATAGGCTGCACTTGGCACAGCCGCCAAGTATTGGTTAAATCTCTATGCTGTGGAAAAGCGAGGTCCTGTTTTTCCACCAATGTTCAGCACATTATCGATTGTTTTCACCATGGTCCTTGGGGCTTTATTGCTAGGAGAAAGCATCACCGTTGGGAGGTACGTGTATTTTTGTCTAGTATTTGGACTCACATTGAAAGCTTTTTTTTATGTATGTGTAGGTATTATAATTGGACATAACGTCTCTATCCCTAGGGTGTGTATATTCTCAATGTAGTTATCATTATCTAATCAAGTTACACAAAATTATAAATCATGACTTGAAGACACAATAGCATTGGGAAAAAATCATTCTTGTGACAAATATAAAAGTTCCTTTATTTAATTTCAAGAAAATGGTGCTTAAATATATTTGTGCTTATCATGCTGTATGTACCTACGTGTGAAGCATGCCTTATGATCCATATGATCAATGAATGTATAATTGATGAGTTGTGTTAATGCAGTGTCCCACCTAGTGGTTTGGAATAGAGATAGTGAAAAATTGTACCTTAATGTATGATGAAACGGAAATGTTGAACAATGTAGCTGTAACGTCCCGGACACACCCGCCGGTGGTCGTTACTCCTGGAGGGATCTAGACTGGCCCCACTTTTCTGCGCACTTTGTCATCACTCATGTGCACCCGGGAGCAACTTGCCGGTCGATCACCCATCCTGAAACTACTCCAAGCTGATGACGCTTAACTTTGGAGTTCTATCCGAATGGGCTCCCGGAAAAGAAGGAATTCCTTATTGATATGAGTAGTCTATCATCTCTAATAAGCCAGGCTATCACAGTAGCTTAATGAATGTTGTGATTTAGTTATACATTGTTGCACTAGAATTACATCATATACCATAGTTTGATTGTTAGTTATTTTAATCTTTACATGCTCTTTTATTCCGTAAGTGATACATTTTACTGTTATATGGCAGCTTGTTGGGTAGTGCTTTGGTTTTCAGTGGTTTGTATATGTACCTCTACGGAAAGGCCAAAGAGCTAAATGTGAAGATGATATCATGTTCAAGCAATGAAAAAGCTTCAGGCGCAACCTACCCACAACTCAAAGTGTGAGGATCCAGGATTTGGTCCTTAATTTTGGGGAAACAAGTTTCTAATGAGCTTCAAATTAGCAGTTGAAACCAACTATGTTTAACATGTGAGATAGTAAACTAAAATGATTTGACCAATCCTAAGATGTTTCATGGTGCGTTAATGATTTCCAATGAAGTAAAACCCTAGTTTACAAGATATGTATCTTATCGGATTATAGTATTGTGATGCCACCTAGGACAATATCTTCAACTTGAGAATATACGCAATTGCACAAATTGGTGATTTGGTGTTATGGGTCTACGTCACAAAATGTGCCCTCTATGTATTAGTAGGAAACATGGTCAAACACGGTGTTTGTAATTTGTTGAACTAGTATTTTGTATGTTGTGGTACAGTAACATTATTTGGTGAAGTTAGTTGCAGTAAGCTGTGTTTACTATCATGTTTTCTGCATTTCTTACACTAGATGACCCGTTGCGCCAATGGCGCAAAGGCCGAATGTAAGCTAATCGGTGTGAGAGTATGCTCTAACCTATTATTGTTCAAAAAGAATAGCTTATATACATTGGTTGAATGTGTACATGATCGATTGGGAAATCTTAATATGAGCTTGTAAGTGCTGCAGATATGATCACAGGGAATGTTTGATGCAAACATTAGTGTGAAAGCATGGATAAAAGGAAAGGTTGTTTTCTTCGGTCATAGTGTTGTGAAACAACAGTAGAAGAGGAGACCTTCACATATATACAATAAGCGATGGTAAACCGCTGATGAAGCACGCTATCCAGGATACATTCAGCAAAGTTTACCAGAAACTGTTTCTGGTTGCTTCAAGGCGCTGCTCAAACTTCATAGCAATGTAGCGTAGCCTTTGCGTCAGTCCTTCGATGCTTGCAAGAGCTGTTTTCATAACTCCTTTGGTGTTGTCCTGACCTTTCAGGTGGCGAGCAGCTGTTGTGTTTTCTATCTGGGCAGAATATGAGTTCATGTACCTGACAGCGTAGTAGCATGTTTTGCGCAGCTTCTTGATTGTCTCATTGGATGAAGTCAACCATTTGACCAGGTGCGTCACTTGATTTTCTAGCCTCTTGACATGGGTGTAGTGGTAGCCTCTCATTTCTTTGCCATATGCATTCTCCATGAATCTAATAGCCTCCATAGCAGCACTGTCTTCTGCATCTTCATAGCTATCTAAGATTGCACCTGGTATAGAACTCGGGACAAGTGAACCATCTAGCAATTCCAAAGTAGAAATGAAAGTCACTGTCACACGATTCTTTCCGCCTGGGTATATTTTGTGCTGGTAAGTTGCAGGGGGCAGCTTTAGAGCTTGCAGCATGAGGCCAAAGATGTGAGCATAAGGAATCACTATCAGGTAGTCATTATCCTGTAGGGACAAAGCGAGGGTAAATTTTCTTTCTCACAAAATAATAGCTGAACCAATAGATGAGAAGTGCTAAAAGCTGCTAGCCTAATTAACCTAATAGCGGAACATTAATCCCTCAATTTAGCAAATAATTGAAGATATACCGCAACCATATAGATCTAATAGCAGCAGTCTTAACCAATGACAATAAATAAACTACCACTATTTTCTCCCGTAAATAAACTGCAAATAATTAACATAAGCATTAAATCTGTCACCCAAATTAACTTAATAGGTTAACACTTATCTTTCTCTAATGAAATAAATAACATCATGCATCACCGCAAGACAGTATAAATTTCACACTCAAAATCTAATCAAAACTGCATCTTGTGCCATTTATGACACTTGGATCAACATTTAAGGGAATAACAATAGATCACTGTCAAGTGGGAATGTTTTACTGAATTTCAACTTATATGATAAAATTATTAGGCAAGCTTTGAAAATAAGTTTATAAGCTTTCAGAATCCTATCCGCAAGCACATGAAGATAGTAGAAGAAATTGACTTAATTTCATGATCAAAATAGGCAGATTAGAGAAATGATTCTAGAATAGAAGAACATAATAGCAAAACATAATTTTATATTTGTGCATTATAAGTACTGAAGGCTAAATATTGCAACGATTTGCATTTGGTTTTCAAATATTTCACATAGAAAGAACAAATCCTTCTCAAATCTACAGCTATAGAGACAGATCCTTCTCAAATCTCTGTTATCACGAAGATTGCAAGAAAGCAAATGGATTGAAAAAACAAAGAACTGAAACAAAAAACATGGCATACGAAATAAAATAAACCAATATCTTGCATTTGAGAAATAGTGATTCCCTTAGTTATTTGAAATGGGGTAGTATCAAGCCTTACGTACAGTAAGCCTTGTTTATCCATATAAAATGTATATCAAACAATTTCTAGCTATGTACATGAAAGAAAAATACACCTAAAGAATTTCATAAACCGGTCTACGGGTCGCATATCTCTAGCATTACTCAATCTGGAATACTGGACACGAGAAAGCAAATTGTATTGTTCAGTTCTTATCAAGCCAGGAAGAAAATACGAGGTGAAATTCATATATACAAAGTTCAGTAAACACGCCGGTAAGGTTAGATGCAAGAATCAAATTTTGTGCTATGGAGACGAGAAATGAGCGATGATTACAGAAAACAATCAGCAAGAACTTCATAAAGGCTACGAACTCATCATGGAAACCTGCCCAGCGCATGTTTAACAAATTTTGTAGTATATACAGCTAGGTCTAGTTTAAATTAAGAATGAACACGAATACATATATAATCCCACAATTACTACAGGTGGAATGCAGATCCGGAGAAGAAAAGGTGTCATGTTCAGGAAAATCACAAATTAGGGGCCAATAACGTAGGAAAGTCACAAATTAGGGGCCAATAACGTGAGTAAGAGAGGGGGGGCAGGAGGAGGCAGGAGGAGGAGGTACGTGAGTAAGAGAGGGGGAGCAGGAGGCTATCTCTACGATGAATGGAGTATAACAGGTTATTAGAATATTACATTGGGCACAGGCGTTCCTGTCCTTGACGCTATTGATCCTGGGGAACCCTCGTCACAGACGATACCAATGTCCATGTCCTCCATGCGTGAGCTTCTGGATCTGAGATTGAAGAGGATACTACAGTCAGGAGAAAGGAAATAGAGAAGGAGATTGGAAAGCAAGGATGAATTAGAAGGAAATAGAGAAAGAGATTGTATAGCAAGTGATGAATCACCTCTTTCTGTACCAGGGGCTGATGGATCGTTGGTGGAGCCGCGCCGGTCAGTAGGGATATTGTTGGTTACTGTTTCTGTTCATGATTATTGTTTCTCCTGGAACAGTGTGTGCTAAATGATAGTGCTATATCCCTTGAGTGGAAGGTGGTCGCTGCCAAGTAGGGCATGCCTCTTCCTTGCTTAGCATACAAGCAACATCCACCTTCAGGGCCTGATGCATAAGAAATGGCCTCTCAAGAACCATATCCATTCAAGTAGGCTGTAAAGGGAAAGAAAGATAAAGATAAACGATTAACAATGTTGATATCATGAAGCAAGACATGTGGAAACAGAAGCAAATGTGTCACATATTGAAGAAAAGTATTTTAACCATTAAGATGGGTACAGAAGCTAATATCGCGCTTATTATTACACAACTGATTAAGTATAAATAAGTGAAGCATTCGTTGGTGTACAATATTAGCATGTAGGCCTAGGATATGGTTCCATTCTTAGTCCATCTGGAGCAGCAAGTATAGTTATTATCTCTAGCATATCTTGCTTTTCAGACCATCTGCAGATGCCCATATAGTTAAAAGGCCAAATGACCAAAATACAAATTCAGATGAGGAGATATTAGCAAATAAATGCTTAGCATTACAGATAGTACATAACAATCAAATTTTTGCTACTGAAGTGCATGTCCTTTTCTCTGAAATTAATGGTCGGGTGGAACATATATATTCACCAAGTATATCCACTCTTCTCAGACCAAGACTACACAATGAGGTATCATCTGTTTCCTAATTACACTGTAACCTGAAATCTGTGTGCATATGCACATGGGCATATCCATTTTATTCCTAATAGGAAAATATGCCAAAACATCGGTCACTTTCTCTTTTGAGCTGGAAAGACTGATCACTTGGTTAATATGCATGCAGACGCCTCTAATCTAAATAGAGGAACTGAAAAATCCGTCACTATGATTTTATTAACTATATACATATACATTCCAGTCAAGCGCCTTTCTAGAAAATGACATGCTTAGCAGTGATTTTCTTAAATATGCACCACCAAATATTGAAAGGTAGAATAATATCATCATCCTTTTAGTTCCCATCCATATGGAGGAGCATAAAGATAGCAAAAATGTTAGTACTGTATGCACCTTTTACTAAAGTATCACCTTCATAGCTAGCAAGAAAAAACGGAGCTTGGAAGTTCTGAATCTTTTGTTGATCACAACAATGGTGTGAGCTCATTGGATAAGAATATAACAAATATTTGCTATCTTCATCTCCAGAGAGAGAACATATTCACATGATAAATTAGCAGCCAATTGTCCAAACTTAAATACAGAATGCAATGCGAAGAACTGCCCACCTAATCATTGCCAACTACATCGCCAGCAGTATATTGAGAGAAATCATCAAATCTGGCCAGAACAAAAGGTTCCCATGTAGCTAGCTTAATTAGTATATGTCCAAAATATTGTTTCCAAAAAGAAACATGAGTTACAGTTTAGTAGGACCGAGAAGGATTCAAGATTATAAAAGGAGCTGGGATACACATTCTTATTAAAATTATTGGTTCAGATCTGTGTAGCTTTCAAGGGGCTACCAATCAATCCATATGTCCATCAATGCAATACTTTCAGAAGGGCACCACTCAATCCATTTGAGCATCTCCTTTTTGCATTAATAGAAGAGGAGCTAGCATACCTGTAGATGGGTTGGTGATGGTGAGGTCGCCAGCAAGTAGACCTAGCTGCAGAGGACACCGCCTCCCCCGCACTGTACTGCGTCAAACCTGGAAGTGCACATATTAAAGCAAGAGTTTATCTGCCACATAAGAAAGCACATACATAAAAGCAGCAACAATTGAGTTGGGCACACACGAACATTGACAAAGCAAATAAGGAGAAGGCATGTGACTGGCTACGAAAATAGAGAAAACCACACAAGCATGGATATGAATACATAAATAAATATACACATGGCGACCCAACCTTGAGTCACAGAACCTCTTTTCCTCCAGTCATGCCAGTGCCTTGAGAATTATTTGTCTTCGTGCACATGCTAGCGGTTACACTCGACACTTGTTTAAAAGCAGAGAATGACATGTACATGAGTGGACGACATGATGGCCTTGATGGAAAATGAAACGTACACAGCAAATCATCCTCCCTTGAAGCCAATACAAAAACGACGGTCTCACTCATTTGACCCGAATAATGAACACAACATATTTATGCATGAAGAAATAGTTTTTTGCTACAAATAGATGAATCAAAGTAAATAAGAATATTTTGTCCTGTAAGCAAAAAAAAACTCTAGACAAACACAACCGAAATGTACGCACTGAAGCATAAGATTTCCTCGGCACAACACACCTAAAAAATGTTGGCGCATGAGAAGCTACTTCCTATATGAACACAGAAGAAACCAATCATCATGCATTCTGAATCTAATTCCAATGCATACAAAATGCACACCTGATCATCAATCAAGTTCTTTAGGTAAATCAGTTACTTTGAATGAGCGTACACATTTGAGTTATCTTAGCTGCTCAAGGCCTGAACCAAACAGTGATTACCACTATTAATCCATACATACAACAATAATCATAGCTTGAGTGCTTAGCTGCGTACCACCCATGTACATGGTTAGAAAACTGCAATGCTTACAATTTTAAGGACCCATCACCCATATAAAAGGAAATGAACCTTCAGAATGTGATATTACTTGTTTCTTCTCTCTCAGTAAAACAGTAAAACAACTCATGGCTTTTCTCTTGAGAAGGGGGGGGGGGGGGGGGGGTACTTATCTGTACATAAATGTTCGCACAGAATTAATTGGCTAATATATTTACAGCGGTTCCCGCGATATGTCCCATAAATAGACAAAATCCTCACCAGTTTCTAGAAGTGACTTCCACCGCCTTAGTTCATTAGCACCCCTCATATTTTGGGTCAAACTTTGACCAAAATTTAGACTAGAGAGTGGCTTTTCTAAAACCAGGCGCAGAACCCCTCACTTTTTTTTGTTCTCAAATATTTGGATTGCTTACTACATGTGTTCCTTATCTATACCTCCACTATTGCCTTAAGATATGCGCTATCCAACTACTACCATATTTTGGGTCATATTTTGACCATAACTTTAACTAATAAAATATTAATATATTTAACAAGAATAATATCATCGAAAACTACATTCAAATATGAATCTAACAATATAATTTATTGAGATATGTATTAACATTTTTCTAGTCAAATATGTGTTCAAACTTCCAAAATATGATGAGGACTAATAAACCTGGATGGAGGTAGTAACTTAGTATAGGGAAATTTATTTTGTTTGTTCCTCTCAAATGATAAAACCTATTGACTTCAAACTTTACAGGTCGATAACACTTTTGAACTAAAATGTTGGAAAACATGTTTGGATTTTTTTGGCCTAATATAAATTTATGAAATGAGATTTTGCTGTTAAGTATTTATGTTGCACAACAGAATTGACTGTTTGTGTCACAATGACATCCAGGCATAGCCGAGGGAGAGCCGCTGCTTTAGCATGAGCACACGTTAATTAAAAGGATAAACTCAAATCCCTAACAAGAACTTTCTTTTAGAACAAACTCAGAGGGGACTGAATTGGAACAAACTGAAACTGGCTGGAAGAGGTAAATCACCTTGGACCGGTGCTTAGATCGCCAGAATTAGAATTAGAACACTTCATTGATTTGTAAGGGGAGTCGTGATGCTTTTGCTTTGGTACCAGTTGCTTCTTTCCAACATCAGACTCCTGTTTATTAGTTAGTGATCGACACATTACAGGTTGTATGTTCCTTCCTAAGTTGAGAATTTCACACCTCTTCCCTGCAATAACACAACAGATCAATATTCAGGTGAAGCTATTACTTACAGTTTCACAATTTGATTTTTTTTTCCTATTTATGTTATCCAATGTTGCATTTGGAGAAGTTAAAAGTCAAGATGATATCTAGAATGGTGCAGACCTGATAGTAAGCTAATAGTTCAATCTCAAAATTTCAAGCAAAGTAACATCAGTTAAACTGAATGTGGATTGTTCAGATAGTCCATATCAGCATCACTGCTTTCATTCATCAAGAAAAGCTAGTACAGAGCCATTATGCCTCCATGAAGTTTGCACCTGGCATCCTGGTAGCATCCAAGACTGGAAGTGACACCGACGTTGACCGAGAAGCATTCAAGATTATAAAAGGAGTTGGGATATACATTTTTATTGAAGTTCTTGGCTGCTGAGATGTGTATCTTTCAGGTGGGTACCACTCAATCCATATGTCCATCCCTACAATACTACAGCAGAAAGACAAAATTTAAAACTATATCTCATTGGCTACTCTCCAGATTTGAGCTTCTCCTTTTGTGCATTTGCATCAAAGAAGAGAAGAGGAGGAGCTAGCATACCTACAGATGGGTTGGTGACGGTGAAGTAGCCCGCAAGTACACGCAACTCTGACACGGGAAGCCGGCTCCTCCACGCTGCTGAGACATGGGAAACAATAAAGTAATAAGTCTCAATGGACGACCACTATTTTGAGCAGGTTTGCAGAGCGAAAGACGAACTTGGTTTTACAGGTGCTTTTCTTGAACAGTTCTACACAGGGAATGAAGATACTCGAGTGGTTCGCGATGCTTATGGCAGTTCGCGATGCTTACTTGGACTGCACAGGGAAAATTAAGAAGGATTTAAAGGCAAGCATAAAGAACCCATATATAATACAAACTGAGACACATGGTTACCGTTGGCATCTTCAGTGGCATCTGGTTCTTCTTGTATAACTGTCACTTTCTGCAAGCAAGGAGTAAAGTTGTCAACATGATATATTTCTTGGTGCTTTAGTTGGGATCGTTAATTGGAAAGCATGAGTATATTTATAAATCTGAAACTTGCTCAAGTGATTTTGATTCACAAGTTTTATAATTAAGCACGGGTTCACATTATCTAGAGACTCAGAGTTAGATTTTAGGCTATATCTATGGCACACAGTACTGTATCTTGTATGCATAGGACTATTATTTTGCGTATTTCCATCGAAGATTCTATTTGTGCAGACTTTTTGTACATATATATTTGTTCACCAACCATTTATTTTCTGTTGAAACGAAGGTAATACTTGATTATCAATTTTTCAAATCTATATCATTGTTTTGCTGCAACATAGCATAGTGAGGCATTGCTAGCTAGAATCCTAATTCGCATATCAAGAGGCATAAAGGGGAGGATGGTAGGAAGGCTAGAGATTGCAATTAGCCACATCAAATACATCAACGTACATGTTCCTGCCAGTGGCCTACCAAGTAGAGCGAAGACAAACCTGAGTTGGAACAGGCTGCAGGTTGGAGTCGGTACGGTGGCGGCCTCTCGCAAGGAGATCCCTGGATCGAATCCCCGTGCGCCCCTGCTCGCTTGAGGAGGCGGATCCGCCACTCCTCTCCGCCGGACTGGGAGGAGGAAGATGCGGCTGG
>NW_024120106.1:0-11136 GCF_003073215.2 Triticum urartu
CCGCCGCGGGCTCAGCCTTGACGCCGAGAAGCGCCGGAGAACCGGAGGAGTGGGAAGATGAGCGAGAGGAGTAAGACGAGGAGGAGGCGAACCTCCTTGGCGCCCATGCGCGTCGGTGTTGCGACGGGGCGGCCCCATCGCAGGATAGGTCAACGGCGGGTTGTTGTCGCCGTCGAGGTACGCCAGCACGCCATCCAGCGTGCGGCCGAGGACGCCCCACCACAGGTAATTTATACTATCTTCTCCTGCCGAACGGAGACAGCCTGAATTAAGGCCTCTTTGATTCATATGATTTTATTGTCATGACATCTTTAATCCTACAAGATTGTACTCCCTTTATTCCAAATTACTCGTCGTGGTTTTAGTTCAAATTTCGTCATGGTTTTAGTTCAAACACAACGAGTAATTTGGAACGGAGGGAGTAGCTAGTAGGAATCAGCAAGTAATGTTTGATGCATCATAGGGAAGTCACAGAAATTTGAAAAAGAAGTTTTGAGTGGATTGTAATTCGAGACTGGATTTCCTACTCCCGGGAGCAGCCACACCTCTCCCCCTCTTCAATCTCAAGTTGATGGTGGATGTCCAAGTACTTCAAAGCATTGACGACTGCACTCTGAACATAAGCATAAAACTATAAAAATTCAGAATCTCACGCATAGCGGAGTTCCCAGACCAATAAAACAAAGGATTGTTGAAGCACAACCCAAATCATTCCGAGCTCCTCCTCTAAATCGACAGAACAACCCTAAATCGAAGCTCCCTGCCGCTTCAAGGTGAGTATCGTGTCGTTGCTTAATGTTTCTCTTGATGTGGCGAGGTGAAATGGGATCGATGTATCCGCAAATGGATCATGTTATGAACAAATATTTTGTTATTGCAGCCTGCCGGCCACTATCTGTTTTAGTTTGCTGAGACGTGAAACTGAAAAAAAAAAGGTGCAAGGGCTTGATGGGCACACCTGATCTGTATCGAAGTAGGCTCCATGACCACACAGATAAGAAACTTAAAGGTACAATAAGGATAGATTTGAAAATATATCACACTGGGGCGGTGGCGCAGTTGGCTAGCGCGTAGGTCTCATAGCTAAAGCGAGTGATCCTGAGGTCGAGAGTTCGAGCCTCTCTCGCCCCATTTTTTATTTAATATTTTGCTGGCATTAAATTATTTCCCTTTTGGCTCCTAGTTAAAAATCTTTTGGTGGCTTAAAAAATAAGCCGCTTTCCCCAGCTTTTTTCATAAGCCGTCTCTCTTATACATTGAGAATTTTAAACTAGTTATGGGATAATTAAATTAGAAGCCTCGTCAAGTTGGCCCTATGTCTGACCTTGTTACGACTTTTGCTGTTGCTTAGCTCGTATGCAACCACGAAACTTCTTGCCAGCTTTTTTCTTTTTTCATTTTCCCGTACGATGGATTAGGCAGGCGGTACTGCAATCAAGAGATAACGGAACATCAAAACTAAAGATTAAAAAAAGATGATAAAGGAACAACACCTAGGAAGGATAAAACTTCAGGCCATGCTTCCACGGTTCTTGTACCAAATCCAGTCCTTGGTGCCCTCTTAAGTTCTTATGTTTTGCCGTCGAGTTAAATATATATATAACCCCCTAGACTTCCAGATTTCGACCATATCACCCCCTCAATTCAAAAACGGGTACTTAATCGCTTGAAATACCGGACAAAACACCCCCAAGGCACTTCTTAAGCGGTTTCTGACGGTGATGTTGGTAACGTGGCGCGAACCAAGACAGAGAACACGGCTAGACCGGCCACATCGAGCGCATCCGCTCAGCCTCCTGTTAAAGAACTCAACTATAAATAACTATTAAATAAATAGAAGTGGTGAAGTGCCCTAAGGAGGGAAGGGGGGGCATATGCCCCTTTTCATGTTGATTTTGTGTTCTGCAAATCAATTTTTTTGTAATTTATTTAATATGTAGATATATTGGACCCTTAATTAAGATGGGCCTTAGGCCGCCACACCTTTTGCCATAGACATTCAGATTTCGACCATATGACCCCCTCAATTCAAAAACCGGGTACTTAACCTCCCAAACTTTGAAATACTGGATAAAACACCCCCAAGACACTGCTTAAGCGGTTTCTGACGGTGGTTTTGTGACGTGGCGCGAACCAAGACAGAGAATATGGCTGCACCGGCCACATCGAGCGCACACGCTCAGCCTCCTGTTATCCACCATGCTGCAAAAAAATAGGTGACTACATCTTCGCGACCCCCAACGAAGCTCCATTGCAACAACACGTAGCTCCTTCCCTGTGTTGCTTTGAAGCAGGCCTCGCCGACGAGGACGCTCCACTGCTCGCGGCGACGATGGATGCGGTAGCGCCAGCAACCAGTTTTGCAGCGGTGCAAACAGCGAGTTGCGCGACGGGTGCAATGGCGGCAGCAAACCTCATGGCGTGGTGCTGGGGTTGGGGCAACAATGGTGGTGGTTTGATGGCCTGAACTAATGCCAGCAAGAGATGTGTGGAGGAAGCGAGCGGAGCAGAGGAAAGAAGGAAAGAAGAAAAGCAGCTCGGCGCGAGGAAAAATATGTGGACATGCTTCACGGGGAAGAGATGGGATGACGGGGACAGCTGTGGGCAGCGCCACATGGGACACGCGTCGTCCTACGGAGGCGGTTGACGCGAGAGAAATTTCATCCGGTTTAAAACTATCGTTTTTCCTTTTTTAATTCAATCAAATAGTCCCACATCAGATCACTTTATAACTTTACGTAAACCATTACATGGATTTAGCATTGCTCATATTACACCGGATCTCTCTAGTGGCGAAAGAAAGGCTCTTGTAAGCCATTGAGTGAAATGCACTCTCAGAGAAATTGCGATGGCACTCTTGAGAGTTAGTTGCCAAACACCACCACAATTGCACACGTTTTCCTAGAAAATCATCATTTCACTAACAATTTACAAAAAAAAGTCGATTTTCAGTAATTTTTTTGTCGTAAGCACTAAAGCTCGATCCAACGTGTTTTGACGCTCCCAATCAAAACTCAGTTTATTGAGTCAACCGTTAGTATGAAAAAAGGGGGCCACCCATCAGCATCTATATTCCTTTTTCCCTGTCTCGTGCATTTCATCGAGCACATTGCGCACGCACCACCGGCCGCTACCGCGAGAGACAGACGACCGGACCCGACCACACAGCCGCTGTCCGTGCCACCTCGCACCTTGACTCTTTCGACCGCCGACATCCTGATGCGTGCGCCACTATGAGTTGCCGAGCTCCCGACTGTGAACAAGGCTGAGCTTCGATGCACCTGCGCTTCAGCCCACTCACGCAAGACTAACTCCCTTGCGCATATGCCCCAGCCCACTCCGACTAGGTCGACTTGCCCTCATCCCTAGTCGCTACGACAAGATGCTCAATTACACAACTCTAGTGGGGTGCAAGAACATCTAGGATGCTTGCATAACCTCTCCCCTAGGACGGACATGGAGCTTGTCGGCTCATCCGAGATCCCGACCTGGCTGGAGGGAGATCTTCTTGCGCCGGAATGTCGAGCCCCGGATCCTGATGGTGATCGACTTGGTCACTGGCTTGTGGCGGTGGCTAGTGGCCTGCCCTGGATTCGGGCGGGATTCTGCGCCCTTGGTGCTTGTCGAAGGAGGATAAACCGTTGAGAGGGAAGGACAATGCCAAGGGAAAAGGTGGGTGGGTCGGGGTTGCCTCGATGGGTAGATGGATGTGGAGGAGAGAGAGAAGGGAGAGACTGACAGGTCGACCCTTCATCAAGTTAACACCCCAACCAAATAGTGTGAGATTTTGGTGTCAAGTCAGCCTGACAGTGGGACCCACCAGTCATATTCAACACCAAAACACGTTGAATCGAGCTTTCAGTGATTCATGCAAAAAACTTATTGAAAATCGGTGTTTTTAGCAAATTGTTAATGAAATGATGGTCTTGTTAGAAGGCATGCGTAATTGTGGCGGTTTTCGACAATTAAGTCTTTTTTTTGCAGAAAACTTTTGATCTATTCATCAATTGTCAAGGTAGTACAAAGAACACTAGAAGTCAAATTTACATCCAGGTCCGTAGACCACCTAGTGACGACTACAAGCACTGGAGCGAGCCGAAGGCGTGCCGCCATCATCGCCCCTCCCTCGTCGGAGCCGGACAAACATTGTTGTAGTAGACAGTCGGGAAGTCGTCGTGCTAAGGCCCCATAGGACCAGTGCATTAGAACAGCAACCGACGCCGATGAAGAGAAATATAGACCGGAAGGATCCAACCTACAGACACACAAACGTAGACGAACGAAGACCGGATCCCGTCGGATCCACTGAAGACCAACGGCAACCCGATCCCATGAGATCCATCGGAGACAAACCTCCACGCACCTTCCGACGATGCTTGAAACATCACCGGGACAGGGCTAGGTGGGGAGGACCTTATTCCATCTTCAAGAAGTCGCCGCCGCCTCGTCTTCTTGAGCATGGCACAAACCCTAACAAAACTCAGAAAAGCATCTAAAAATGGAGCCCTCCCACCGGCAAGGGCGGGGGTCCACCGCGCCTCCATACTCCAAGGACCATAGGAGATGAGGCGGACCGGCGGGGCCGGCGAGAGGCAAGGAAGCCCTAGATGGGAGTTTTGCACGTGGGCGGGAGCGAAGGTCTCTTAAAAAACGGTAACCCCACTGCTTTAAAACAATTTTGTATCTAAATTATGAAACCTATATTTCAGTAGAAATCTAACGATACTATTTTTATTTCAAGAACGAGGAGCTTGTCCAGCTTTAGCGCTAGAAGTTCATGGAAAGTACGCATGGAAAAACAAAAATGTCGAGCTCAACGGCCACACACACCAACCATACAAACCCTATGCAAGGGTTCTCATAACCTATCGCTAAGTTCATGAAAATCTCCACAAAAGGTAGGTGCCCAACTACACCCCGTAATATCCCTAAGACACATCTCCTGCACCCAAAGAAGATATGGTCACAATCCTCGATTTCACCGCATAGGGCACATAGGCCATTGTTCGGACCATGTCTCTTCTAAAACTCCACACCACTAGGAAGGTGGTCACCAATCAACTGCCAGAGAAAGATCTTGATTTTGGATGGAAGTCTCGCTTTCCAGCATCCACGACCTTTGATTTAGCAGCGCCTTGATGCAACGTTTGTAGAGCGAGTTGGTAATTAATAACCCAAACCGCTCCAACTCCCAACTGAACGTGTGTAGGGCCGAGCTAAGAGAGCAAGAGGACATCAAGGTGGCTAACCGATGCCATTTCTCCCTCCAGGTCTTCCTTGAAGAACAATGAAATAATGGTCTCCAATGACGTTGCACCACACATCCTCTACTATGATGTTGCCATCGGTTGCAATGGCATACAACTATGAAAAGTCATAGATAAAGGGGTGTCACCAATCCAAAGGTCTAGCCAAAACCAAGTATTCTTGCCATTCCCAACTTCATGAAGGCACCAATAAGAAGCAAGTGCCTCACCTTCTCAATGGCGCACTGCTACTTCTTGAGCTTGCGTTGGTTTTTTACTTAAAGAGGAAAGGGTGATGCAGCAAAGTAGAGATAAGTATTTCCCTCAGTTTGAGAATCAAGGTATCAATCCAGTAGGAGACAACGCACAAGTCACCTAATACCTGCACAAACAATCAAACATCTTGCACCCAACGCGATAAAGGGGTTGTCAATCCCTTGATGGTTACTTGCAAAAGTGAGATCTGATAGAGATAGATAAACAGTAAAGTAAATATTTTTGATATTTTTGGTTTATAAATCGTAAAGTAAAAAATTGCAAAATAGTGATCAGAAACTAATATAATGAAAAATAGTAGATCGGAAACTTATTTGATGGAAAATAGACTCGGGGGCCACAGATTTCACTAGAGGCTTCTCTCAAGATAGCAAATAATACGGTGCGTGAACAAATTACTGCCGAACAATTGATAGAAAAGCGCAAGGTTATGATGATATCTAAGGCAATGATCATGAATATAGGCATCACGTCCGTGTCAAGTTGACCGAAACTATTCTGCATCTACTACTATTACTCCACACATCGACCGACTCCTGCCCTCATCTAGTATTAAGTTCATGAAGAGCAGAGTAACACATTAAGTAAGATGACATGATGTAGGGGAATTAACTCAAGCAATATGATGAAAACCCCATCTTTTTAACCTCGATGACAACAATACAACACGTGCCTTGCTGCCCCTACTGTCACTGGGAAAGGACACCGCAAGATTGAACTCAAAGCTAAGCACTTCTCCTATTGCAAGAAAAACCAATCTAGTTTGCCAAACCAAACTGATAGTTCGGAGAGAATTACAAAGATATCAAATCATGCATAAAATAATTCAGAGAAGATTCAAATAATATTCATAGATAAGCTCGTCATAAATCCACAATTCATCGGATCTCGGCAAACACACCGCAAAAGAGTATTACATCAGATAGATCTCCAAGAACATCGAGGAGAACATGGTATTGAGAATCAAAGAAAGAGAAGAAGCCATCTAGCTACTAGCTATGGACCCATAGGTCTGAGGTAAACTACTTATGCTTCATCTGAAGGGCAATAGAGTTGATGTACAAGCCCTCCGTGATCGAATCCCCTCTGGTAGGGTGCCAGAAAAGGTCCCTAGATGGGATCTCACGGGTACAGAAGCTTGCGGCGGTGAAAAAGTATTTTCGTGGATGCCTATGGTGGTTTGGGGATATTTGAGAACATATAGGCGAAAGAATTAGGTCAGGAGGGTCACGGGGGACCCACAAGGGTGGGGGCGCGCCCTCCGTCCTTGTGGCAACCTCGTGGCTCCTCCGACTTCATATCTAAGTCTCTTGGTTGTCTTCTGGTCCAAGAAAAATCATCGTGAATGTTTCATTCCGTTTGGACTCTATTTGGTATTCTTTTTCTGCGAAACTCAAAAATAAGGAAAAAAACAGAAACTAGCACTGGGCTCTAGGTTAATAGGTTAGTGCCCAAAATAATATAGAATAACATATTCATGCATATAAAACATCCAAAATAGATAATATAATAGCATCGAACAATAAAAAATTATAGATACGTTGGAGACGTATCACGCACCAAAATTGGAATCCTCTAGAGTTGGTTGCCATGTCAAGAGGGGTCACTCACAAATGTTACTTTCGGATGATATCCGACCATAGACCGGTTAGGATTGTAGTTTTTAAAACAGGACCAAACCACCGGCCCGACCACAAAAAACAGAACTAGCAACTCTAGTGGCTTCTTAAGCACAGGGGACCATCCCGTAAGCGGACTAGCGGAAATCAGAAAAACCTGTGATTTTGTTGCAAATAGGAGATTAAATCAGAGCAATTGAACCGGTTAATGCACATAAGGTTTACTTTTAGAATGGTTAATGTATGTAAGGTGGAAACATCAATTGTGTTGTCCAGGTTTCAAGCCATATGTGCTTGATCATAGGCCGAAGCCTCAAACATGGCCTAATAATCAACTGATCCCAGACTAGTTGTGGTACATATCCATGTAAATACGTATATTTGACCCTCTCTATTGACATATTTTGCATTTATTTACATATTGAAACGACAACCGAACCGGTTGAACCGATGGTCTGATTGGTGAAAACCGAAACAACCAAGCTCACCGATTTTGTCACTTGTATAGTTTTGTAAACTATGGTTTGGATCTTTCAAGACCATTTTGCCATAAGGAAACCATTCACGAGCTTGGTGTTGCTGGTCCCTAAATCGTCGACTTCCTTGTGCGAATAGATAGTGCTCCCATGTGGTATTTTTGTTTCCCCATTTCTTTCAGCCAGAAGAATCTAGAACAAACCTTGTCAAACTTCTCATGGACTTGATACTGGTGAAGGAAGAAACCCACTGCATATATACAAAGGTTGGACAGGCACGCGTTGATGAGTATGGATTTGCCACATGCGTACTGGTGTTTACCCTTTGTTTGCAAAAGACTCAAATCTATTACAGAGGATTACATAGAGGATCTTGCACCACCGCACGACCATCGCCATCGCTAAACCGAGCTAGTGATGCACTGTTGTGGCTGCGCCTATACCGAAGCCAGGGTTGACCTTGTCGATGACCGTCGAAAAGTCTTTAATCGACTTGAAGCGCCTGATACCAAATCTCACTTCCGGGCACATACGACGAGAAACTCTAATCTTGCCGCCCTAAGGAGAAAACATGGATCTAAGCTGAAGCTTTGTCACCTCCATTCCAATGGATGAACTCAAGGAGGATTAGAGCTCTGAACATTGACTCGAAGATGAAGCGTCATCCGCTCGGACGACGCCCTCGCAAGAGAAAAAAACTAACCTAAACTATTAGTCAGAGCCGAGGCACTAGGACCCCTCTCCCTGCCACTGGCCACCTGAGAGGCAGGCAAAGGGGGGGTGGATCCACGGGCTCGCCGGTTAAGGTGGGAGGGGATGAATGCCCTAGATGCCGAAGTCATGAGAGGAAAAGAGACCCTAATATGAGGATGGAAATTTCCTTTAAGAGACAACCTCTTGGACAGGTGTTTACCGACCTAAGGGTCCACCCTATTAGCCACTATCTGTGAGAAACCAAAATTCATGATCATGAGGTGCTTGTATTAGGGGAAGCACAAGATAATTGACGGGAGATATCCCAATTTACAATTCATTATGTGGGCAACCCTAAGTGTATCTTCTAGGTCACCCGCTATGGCCATAGTCTCGCTTTTGTTGAAGTTCATCCTCAACCGATATCGATTAGGAACACATCAGTAGACACTTAATATTAATAATGTTGACTGGGTCGTTCTTGACAAGGATAAGAATGTCGTCATCGTATTATAGAGTAGTGATGCCGCCATCTATAATACTCGAGACCAACCCATGGATGCGACAAGCAGCCTTCTTTTATTTGATCAACATATTGTTTTAGTTAATTATATATTTGTTATTAACCCTAGACTACAGTAATATTTTGATATTATCTTAGCTATCAAGACATGTTTGTTGTTTATCAGTAAGCCACGGACACGAGGCTAATAGAACCTGCCATTCATGATAATCATGACTTAGTGCGTCTAGACCTTACTTAATGTAAGATCCGTGTTATAATAAACAACATTGACCAATACTACACATCTAGAAGATGTTATATTTTTATACACATTCGTCAGTTCACACACAACCGAAAGAAATGATAGTACCAATTGATCATGGTGGTATAAAGGAGCATCGCGTCGCGAGAGCCCGAGTCGGGGCGACGCCACTGGTGGCAACATCTTCGACAAGGCCTCATTAGGAGCGCGCCAAAATTAGGGATGGCGTGGTTGTATGCAACATCGTCGGTGGAGGAGCAGCAATAGATTGACTGGTCTGAGCGGGGAATGCGTGGTAGCCAACAACAAATTTGGCATGTGGAGGTTTAGAGGCTAGTTGGGGAGTGGCGACAACACGCCAGAGGCTCAGGCACGAACGCTACCGATTGGGCATTGCAGGGGTTAGCAGTTCGGTCGATAATGAGTGGGGAATGCTTGTAGCCGACAACAAATTTGGTATGTGGAGGTTTAGAGGGCTAGTTGGGGGGCGATGGCAACATGACAGAGGCTTCGACTTGAGCGCCGCTAATTGGGCGTTGCAGGGGTTGGTAGTTCGGCCGACAATGAGCGGGGAATGCATGGTAGCCGACAAAAAATTTGGTATGTGGAGGTTTAGAGGGCTAGTTGGGGGCTGGCGGCAACACGCCAGAGGCTCTGGCTCGAGCGCCGTCGATTGGGCGTTGTAGAGGTTGGTAGTTCGGCCAACAATGCACAGGGAATGCGTGGTAGCCGACAACAAATTTGGTATGTGGAGGTTTAGAGGCTAGTTGGGGAGTGGCGACAACACGCCAGAGGCTCAGGCATGAACGCTACCGATTGGGCATTGCAGGGGTTAGCAGTTCGGTCGATAATGAGTGGGGAATGCTTGGTAGCCGACAACAAATTTGGTATGTGGAGGTTTAGAGGGCTAGTTGGGGGGCGATGGCAACACGCCAGAGGCTCCGACTTGAGCGCCGCTGATTGGGCATTGCAGGGGTTGGCAATTCGGCCGATAATGAGCAGGGAATGCATGGTAGCCGACAAAAAATTTGGTATGTGGAGGTTTAGAGGGCTAGTTGGGGGCTGGCAGCAACACGCCAGAGGCTCTGGCTCGAGCGTTGTCGATTGGGCGTTGTAGAGGTTGGTAGTTTGGCCAACAAAGAGCAGGGAATGTGTGGTAGCCGACAATAAATTTGGTATGTGGAGGTTTAGAGGGCTAGTTGGGGGGAGGCGGCAACACAGCAGAGGCTCCGGCTCGAGCACTGTCGATTGGGCGTTGCAGGGGTTGGTAGTTTGGCCGACAATGAGCGGGGAATGCATGGTAGCCGACGACAAATTTGGTATGTGGAGGTTTAGAGGGCTAGTTGCCGGGGGGCAGCGGCAACACGCCAGAGGCTCTGGCTCGAGCGCTGCCGATTGGGCGTTGCGGGTGTTGGTAGTTCGGCCGACAATGAGCAGGGAGTGTGTGGTAGTCGACAACAAATTTGGTATGTGGAGGTTTAGAGGGCTAGTTGGGGGGCAGGGCAACATGCCAGAGGCTCCGGCTCGAGCGCTGCCGATTGGGCGTTGCCGGGTTAGCAGTTCGACCGAAAATGAGCAGGGAATGTGTCGTGGTTTTGTCACGGCAGATGTCCTAGAGAAAGGACTTAGTCGTGGAGCCATCGCGACAGGTTAGCTTGAAGGGGTTAAAGCGGACACAGGGACGCAAGAGAGTTTATACTAGTTTGGCCCCTTCAATGAAGGTAAAAGCCTACGTCTAGTTGTGATGGAATTGATGGGGTTTCGATGACTAGGGAGCAAATAAGCTTCGCCTATGTCTCGAGTTGTTGTCTGTTGTCCCTAAACCGCCGCCGGGTCGTCCCCTTATATACACGGGTGACACCCGTCGGTTCACAGAGTCCCAACACCGGTCGGTATTCGTATCCGGGTTGGTCTCTCCTTATTCCTAACTTACAATACAAGCTTGCATACAACTTCCGGTTTACAGCTACATGTCTTGAACCGGCTACGGGCCTTAGGCCCTCATCTGCCTTCTTGGGCTTTATCACTTCTGGAATACTGATGAAGTTGACCCGGCCCA
>NW_024120107.1:0-15176 GCF_003073215.2 Triticum urartu
ACGGTGCTACACTTGGGAGAACACTAACTACTTGATATTTTAGTGAGAGGTCACCCTAATAAAAAGCGATTACCGCGCAATCAAGAAGGGTGCATCATAAGGGATAAACATCTCAGGCAATTCATAATAGCATGATATGGTATAGCCCTTTCTGACGGAGAAGTCTTTCATTTCTTTGTCTTCGGCATTCACGTCGGTGTTCACCTTCACGAAGATTGCCACCACCTTGTCGATGCACTAGATAATATTGCTATCTCTATAGCTAATAAAATAAGTGCATTACTTAAGGTTTACACGCAGGTCATTAAAGTGACAATCATATGGCTCCAACCATCATGCCGAATCATGACACGCAGGTCATGTTAATTACATCATATAGTCATCTCATACATAATAAAATTGAATATGAGCATTGCTATACCACATCACATGCATGTCTTGCAAAACCAAGTTAGACGCCTCTAATCGGTTTATGCAAAAAAAATATTTTACGTGGCTTCTAAGGTTTTGACTTAAACCGCAGCTACCAACGTTTTATCATCAAGTATGATTATTCAAGTTGCTAGATTAACATCTCGGGGTGTATGAAACATGAGATAATTAAATCTCGAGCCCCATACTAAACTTCGTCATACACATGACCCCCGTGCGGATCATATCTGCAGTGCCCTTTCATCTGCGAATTTCATCTTTCTTTTGACTACGGCGGAACCCAAAGAACTGATAGCACTTCCATGATCAATCAGGATCACGGATTGCCAGAACTTTGTCAAATTCCACCATGCTGTCTCGAGATTGAGCAAACGCAAATTCTAGGGAAGCAACAAGAACGTCGGGTAACAGATTTCATCTGTCACCCACATAAATAATTTCCGTAATAGATCTCATCTACTACCCAATTATATTATGCAATACCCACACATCTCCATGTATTCTAGATCGAAACCTGCATCTACGCATAGCACGGCTCTTGATGCCACTATAGGGTAACGCAACAGAAAACAAAAAATTTCCGACCTACGCACCAGCCCAGGACCACTATGGAGACTGCATACATGGTTTGATCTTTTTCGTTACCGACTCGTAGCGCAGCGGGAAGTAGAGTCGATGACGATCGGCGGTGCAGATCCCTGCAACTAGGATTTACAACCTCCCAACCGCGAGGATGTATACCCTCATCTTCTCCTCAGACAGCCCTCTGGGAGGCGGTCGAATAGCCCCCGGACGGTGTCGCGGACAGCCCTTCGGGAGGACCTTCGAAACTCAAACGGTCACTCGGACAGCCGTTCGGGAGGACCTTCGAAACTCAGACGGACACACGGACAGCCCTCCGGGAGGCACTCACGAACTAAGACCGAAACTACGATCTCTCTACAGTGTTGCACACATACGGTGTCATCTATCTGGCAGGGCTTCGCCGTCCAGAACTAGTTCCTGCCGGAACCCAGACAGCCTTTCGGCTCTACGAAACTATTTCGCGGGGAGGGAGAGAGAAGCCAGATCATTGCATGGCACTTGTATGTGAGAAGGGATGAGGAGAATGGCAGGCCCTTCTCCTTTTATAGGCCAAGGCAAGGGGTGGGGTGGTGGAGGAAATACCAAAACACCCATGCTACATGTCCTGCATGAAGGATGAAATGGTAACTCAAGTGGGGCACCAAGGGGACACCATGGAGGCACCCCCTTGGCCAGCCACAACCTTGCCCCCTCCCATTGGGGGGGGGCAACAAGCCACCAACATGTCTCCTAGAAACATGGGTGCTCCCTAGACAAAAAGCCACCAAACATGTAACCCCAGATTCGTGGGATCTTGTCCCCTCGTGCTGAGACAAGATGTTTTCCGAGAAACATTTTTTCTGAAAAATTCCGGAAGGTCCCAGAACATTTCCGGCACCCTCTAAAATTCTTCTGGGCATGATCCGAAACATTTCCGGTGTGGTGATTTTTATCAGCGAAAAGCAACAACGGCGGTTACGGCAGCTCCGGAACATTTTCAGTTTTTCTCTCCGAAAATTCCCAAAAGTTCCCAGACCAATTCTGGGGCCCTCTAAGAATTTCCAGGTGAGTGCCGAAACCATTTTGACCTAATAATATATTCCGAAACAACTTTTTGGTTTTACCGAAACTCTTTTGGTGTTCTCTCTCCGAAACTCTTCCGTTGTCTCTGAAACTTTTCCGGTGACTTTCTCTCAGACTCCCTGTCTAGTATTCAGCAGATAGATGACCCTTAAGCGTGTGACCCTATAGGTTCGGTGAAGTATAGACATGACCTGGAACCCCTTCCGATCAATGATCAACATCGGAGCCGTGGACACCCATATTGACCCCTATACCCACACGAATGAATATTTGAGCGAACCTCTAGTTGTCGTGTGCTATTCCTGTTGCTTCGTGATATGTTACAAATACCTGAGGTGAGATTTACTTGCATCCCCGTGGATCAACGACTTGTCCACTATGTTAGTTACCTCATTACCGGTTTTGTTCTCTTTTCTCGTTTCCGTGTTGCGACATCCCTGTGATCAAATCACACTGTGTCTGGCCAGACGATGATGGATATCGTAACACCGAGAGGGCCCGAGAATATCTCTCCATCGTCGGAGGAGCAAATCCCAATCTTGAGCAATCAAGTTACTTGACACACTTTTCCATGAACCCGTAAGCCGCCGTAATAGCCACCCATTTACGGATGACATTTAACAAACCCCAAAGTTCATGAAGCAAGTATGAAGAAACTCGATACTCTCATGGTCTAAGGAATTATGCAAATGTTAACCATCTCTATGTTATGTACGATTAACTTGTGACGAATGAATCTCATAGCATAACATCAATCCGGGTCGATTCAACACAAATGTTCTCTTAACATTGTGCCCTCAAAGTTGCTGGCATAGACATGCCCATGACCAGGAAAACAGAATCATCATGCAACACTTGAGCTAGTCTTAGAGGCCAGACTAAGAATACTTCTTACCGTTTATTATTCCACACGTGCATATGAGTCTTCCTCCGAGCCTCGTGTTATTGCAGACTCGAGAACCATAGCATTTATAACATGGAACATAAACATAATTATGAACATGGAGGTAAGTAATAGCATTTATTATTGCCTCTAGGGCATATCTCCTACAATGCATAGCAATGAGAGGGGGAGAGTGTGTCCACGTACCCTCATAGACGGAAAGCGGAAGCGTTAGCATAACGCGGTTGATGTAGTTGAACGTCTTCTTGATTCAACGGATCAAGCACCGAACGTATGACACCTCTGAGTTCTGCACACGTTCAGCTCGATGACGTCCCTCGAACTCTTGATCCAGCAAAGTGTCGGGGGAGAGTTTCGTCAGCACGACGGCGTGGTGATGGTGATGGCGATGTGATACGCGCTGGGCTTCGCCTAAGCACTACGACAATATGACCGGAGGAGTAAACGGTGGAGGGGTGCTACCTCTTGAGCATGCGTTGGTTTTCCCTTGAAGAGGAGAGGGTGATGCAGCAAAGTAGCGTAAGTATTTCCCTCAATTTTTGAGAACCAAGGTATCAATCCAGTAGGAGACTACACGCAAGTTGCCTAGTACCTGCACAAACAATCAAGAACCTCGCAACCAACGCGATAAAAGGGGTTGTCAATCCCTTCACGGTCACTTACGAAAGTGAGATCTGATAAAGATAATAAGATAAATATTTTTGGTATTTTTGTTGTATAGATTGAAAAGTAAAGATTGCAAAATAAATTAAATAATAAACTAGAATTGTAGATCTGAAACTTATATGATATAAAATAGACCCGGGGGGCATAGGTTTCACTAGTGGCTTCTCTCATGATAGCAAGTATTACGGTGGGTGAACAAATTACTGCCGAGCAATTGATAGAAAAGCGCATAGTTATGAGAATATCTAGGCATGATTATGAAATATAGGCATCACATCCATGTTAAGTAGACCGAAGCGATTCTGCATCTACTACTATTACTCCACACATCGACCGCTAACCAGCATGCATCTAGAGTATTAAGTTCATAAGAACAGAGTAATGCTTTAGGCAAGATGACATGATGTAGAGGGATAAACTCAAGCAATATGGTATAAACCCCTTCTTTTTATCCTCGATGGCAACAATACAATATGTGCCTTGCTGCCCCTACTGTCACTGGGAAAGGACACCGCAAGATTGAACCCAAAGCTAAGCACTTCTCACATTGCAAGAAAGATCAATCTATTAGGCCAAACTAAACCGATAATTCAAAGAGACTTGCAAAGATATCAAATCATACATATAGGAATTCAGAGAAGAACCAAATATTGTGCATAGATAAACTTAATCATAAATCCACAATTCATCAGATCTCGGCAAACACACCGCAAAAGAATATTACATCGAATAGATCTCCAAGAACATCAAGGAGAACTTTGTATTGAAGATCAAAGAGAGAGAAGAAGCCATCTAGCTAATAACTATGGACCCGAAGGTCTATGGTAAACTACTCACACATCATCGAAGAGGCTATGGTGTTGATGTAGAAGCCCTCCGTGATTGAATCCCCCTCCGGTAGATCGCCGGAAAAGGCCCCCAGATGGGATCTCACGGGTGGAGAAGTGGTTTCATGGCTCCCCTTGATGTTTTTAGGGTATAAGAGTATAAATAGGTGAAAGAAGTACGTCGGTGGAGCTACGAGGGGCCCACGAGGGTGGGGGCGCGCCTACCCCCCTAGGCGCGCCCCCCTACCTCGTGGTCGCCTTGTTGCGTCTCTGACTTCCACTCCAAGTTTCCTGCATTGTGTTTGTTCCAAGAAAGATCCTCGCGAAGGTTTCGTTCCGTTTGGATTCCGTTTGATATTCCTTTTCTGCGGAACACTGAAATAGCAAAAAATAGAAACTAGCACTGGGCCTCCGGTTAATAGGTTAGTCCCAAAAATAATATAAAAGTGCATAATAAAGCCCACTAAACATCCAAAACAGATAATATAATAGTATGGAACAATAACAAATTATAGATACGTTGGAGACGTATCAGCATCCCCAAGCTTAATTCCTGCTCGTCCTAGAGTAGGTAAATGATAAAAATAGAATTTTTGATGTGGAATGCTTCCTAACATAATTTTCAATGTAATTTTCATTAGTGTGGCATAAATATTCAGATCCGAAAGATTCAAGACAAGAGTTTAATATTGACATAAAAATAATAATACTTCCAGCATACTAACCAAACAATTATGTCTTCTCAAAATAACATAGCCAAAGAAAGCTCATCCCTACAGAATCATATAGTTTGGCCATGCTTCATTTTCATCACACAAAATGCTCCTATCATGCACAACCCCAATGACAAGCCAACCAATTGTTTCATACTTTAGTATTCTCAAACTTTTTCAACTTTCACGCAATACATGAGCGCGAGCTATGGACATAGCACTATAGGTGGAATAGAATATGATGATGGAGGTTCTGTGGAGAAGACAAAAAAGGAGAAAGTCTCACATCGACGCGGCTAATCAATGGGCTATGGAGATGCCCATCAATTGATGTCAACGCAAGGAGTAGGGATTGCCATGCAACGGATGCACTAGAGCTATAAATGTATGAAATCTCAACAAAAGAAACTAATTGGGTGTGCATCCAACTTGCTTGCTCACAAAGACCTAGGGAATTTTGAGGAAGCCCATTGTTGGAATATACAAGCCAAGTTCTATAATGAAAATTCCCACTAGTATATGAAAGTGACAAAATAAGAGACTCTCTATCATGAAGATCATGGTGCTACTTTGAAGCACAAGTGTGGAAAAAGGATAGTAACATTGTCCCTTCTCTCTTTTTCA
The DNA here is from genome assembly GCF_003073215.2 of Triticum urartu. Classification (NCBI taxonomy): domain Eukaryota; kingdom Viridiplantae; phylum Streptophyta; class Magnoliopsida; order Poales; family Poaceae; genus Triticum; species Triticum urartu. The sequence goes on from NW_024120107.1 coordinate 5,814, forward strand.
ATCATTTTTTGGGCCTTCTTTTTTTTGGCATTTCTCTTTTTTTTTATTTCCTCACACGGGAATGCTCTAATAATGATGATCATCACACTTCTATTTATTTATAACTCAAAAATTACAACTCGATACTAGAACAAAATATGACTATATGAGTGCCTCCGGCGATGTACCGGGATGTGCAATGGTTCAAGAGTGACATGTATAGAAAATTATGTGCGGTGGCTTTGCCAAAAATACGATGTCAACTACATGATCATGCAAGGCAATATGACAATGATGAAGCGTGTCATGATAAACGGAACGGTGAAAAGTTGCATGGCAATATATCTCGGAATGGCTATGGAAATGCCATAATAGGTAGGTATGGTGGCTGTTTTGAGGAATATATAAGGAGGCTTATGTGTGATAGAGCGTATCATATCACAGGGTTTGGATGCATCGGAGAAATTTGCACCAACTCTCGAGGTGAGAAAGGGCAATGCACGGTACTGAAGAGGCTAGCAATGATGGAAGGGTGAGAGTGCGTATAATCCATGGACTCAACATTAGTCATAAAGAACTCACATACTTATTGCAAAAATCTACAAGTCATCAAAAACCAAGCACTACACACATGCTCCTAGGGGGATAGATTGGTAAGAAAATACCATCCCTCGTCCCCGACCGCCACTCATAGGGAGGACAATCAAAGAAACACCTCATGCTTCAAATTTGTTATACAACGGTTACCATACGTGCATGCTATGGGACTTGCAAACCTCAACACAAGTATTTATAAAATTCACAAATACTCAATAAGCATGACTCTAATATCACCATCTTCATATTTCAAAACAATCATCAAGTATCAAACTTATCATAGTATTCAATGCACCCTATATGAAAGTTTTTATTATACCCATCTTGGATGCCTATCAAATTAGCACTAATTTCATAACCAAAGCAAATTACCATGCCGTTCTAAAAGACTCTCAAAATAATATAAGTGAAGCATGAGAGATCAATAATTTCTATAAAATAAAACCACCACCGTGCTCTAAAAAGATATAAGTGAAGCACTAGAGCAAAATTATCTAGCTCAAAAGATATAACTGAAGCACATAGAGTATTCTAATAAATTCCGATTCATGTGTGTCTCTCCCAAAAGGTGTGTACAGCAAAGATGATTGTGGTAAACTAAAAAGAAAAGACTCAAATCATACAAGACGCTCCAAGCAAAACACATATCATGTGGTGAATAAAAATATAGCCTCAAGTAAAGTTGCCGATAGATGAAGACGAAAGAGGGGATGCCTTCCGGGGCATCCCCACGCTTAGGCTTTTGGTTGTCCTTGAATTTTACCTTGTAGTGCCTTGGGCACCCCCAAGATTAGGCTCTTTCCACTCCTTGTTCCAAAATCCATCAAATCTTTACCCAAAAACATGAAAACTTCACATCACAAAACTCAACAGAAAATCTCATGAGCTTCGTCAGTATACAAAAAAACCACCACTTTAAGGTACTGTAATGAACTCATTCTTTATTTATATTGGTGTTGAACCTACTGTCTTCTAACTTCTCTATGGTTCATACCCCCCGATACTAGCCATAGATTCATCAAAATAAGCAAACAACACACGAAATACAGAATCTGTCAAAAACAGAATAGTCTATAGCAATTTGGAGTTTTCGAATATTTATGTAACTCCAAAAATTCGGAAAAATTAGGAAGATCTAAATAATTTGTATATTGATCTACTGCAGTTGGAATTGGTATTTTATCGCTCTCTGGTAAAAAACGAAATTTATTCTCGTGAGCGCATACTTTCTGTTTTTTCAGTAAGATCAAACAACAATCACCCAAGGAGATCCTAAAGACTTTACTTGGCACAAATACTAATTAAAACATAAAAAACACAATCATAACAGAGGATAGATGATTTATTTATTACTAAACAGGAACAAAAAGCAAGGAACAAAAATAAAATTGGGTTGCCTCCCAACAAGCGCTATCGTTTAACGCCCCTAGCTAGGCATAAAAGCAAGAATAGATCTAGGTATTGTCATCTTTGATATGCAATCCATAAGTGGCTCTCATAATAGATTCATAAGATAATTGAATTTTATTTCTAGGAAAGTGTTATGTGCCTTTCCTTAACGGAAATTGGAATCTAATATTTCCTTCTTTCATGTCAATAATTGCACCAATCATTCTAAGGAAAGGTCTACCAAGAATAATAGGACATGTAGGATTGCAGTCTATATCAAGAACAATGAAATCTACGGACACATAATTCCTATTTGCAACAATAATAACATCATTAATTCTTCCCATAGGTTTCTTAATGGTGGAATCCGCAAGGTTTAAATTTAAAGAACAATCATCAAATTCGCGGAAACGTAACACATCACACAAAGTTTTTGGAATTGTGGAAACACTAGCACCCAAATCACATAAAAGCATAGCATTCATGATCTTTGATCTTAATTTAAATAGTAGGTTCCCACTCATCATAAAGTTTTCTAGGGATAGAAACTTCTAGTTCAAGCTTTTCTTCATAAGATTGCATTAAAGCATAAACGATATGTTTATTAAAGCCTTATTTTGATCATAAGCATGAGGAGAATTCAACACGGATTGCAACAAGGAAATACAATCTATCAAAGAGCAATTATCATAATTAAATTCCTTGAAATCCAAAATAGTGGGTTCATTGCTATGTAAAGTTTTGACCTCTTCAACCCCACTTTTATTAATTTTAGCATCAAGATCTAAAAACTCCGAATCGTTGGGACGCCTTTTAACTAAAGTTGACTCATCTCCAGTCCCATATTTATCAAGATTCATATTGGAAAACAAAGATTTAATAGGAGACACATAAATCACTTTTAGCTCTACATCATTATTATCATGAAAACTAGGAGAACACGCTTTCACAAAGGAATCTTTTTAGCACGCATCCTAGCGGTTCTTTCTTTGCACTCATTAATGGAAATTCTCATGGCCTTGAGAGACTCATTGATATCATGCTTAGGTGGAATAGATCTAAGTTTCAAAGAATCAACATCAAGAGAAATTTTATCCACGTTCCTAGCCAACTCATCAATTTTAAGCATTTTTTCTTTAATCAAAGCATTGAAATTCTTTTGCGAAATCATAAATTCTTTAACACTAGTCTCAAAATTAGAGGGCGTCTTATTAAAATTTCCATAAGAGTTGTTGTAGGAATTACCATAATTATTAGAGGAATTACTAGGGAACGTCCTAGAGTTAAAGTTTCCCCTATAAGCGTTGTTACCAAAATTGCTCCTACCAACAAAATTCACATCCATAGATTCATTATTACTCTCAATCAAAGTGGAAAAAGGCATATCATTAGGATCAGAAGAAACACTCTTATTAGCAAACAATTTCATAAGTTCATCCATCTTTCCATTCTAAACATTAATCTCTTCAATCGCATGAACCTTTTTACTAGTGGATCTTTCAGTATGCCATTGAGAATAATTAATCATAATATTATCTAGGAGTTTAGTAGCTTCTCCTAAAGGGATTTCCATAAAGGTGCCTCCCGCGGCCGAATCTAAAAGATTTCTAGAAACAAAATTCAATCCGGCATAAAATTTTTGTGTAATCACCCATAAATTCAAACCATGTGTAGGGTAATTACGTATCATTAATTTCATCCTCTCCCAAGCTTGTGCAACATTCTCATGATCAAGTTGCTTAAAATTCATAATATCGTTCCTAAGGGAGATAATTTTAGCGGGAGGAAAATACTTAGAGATAAAAGCATCTTTTCACTTATTCCATGAATCGATACTATTTTTAGGCAAAGAAGAGAACCAAGTTTTAGCACGATCTCTAAGAGAAAACGGAAATAGCTTCAATTTAACAATATCATTATCCACATCTTTCTTCTTTTGCATATCACACAAATCAACAAAGTTGTTTAGATGGGTAGCGGCATCTTTACTAGGAAGGCCAGAAAAACTGATCTTTCATCACAAGATTCAACAAAGCAGCATTAATTTCACAAGATTCATCATCGGTAATAGGAGCAATCGGAGTGCTAATAAAATCATTGTTGTTGGTATTGGAAAAGTCATATAATTTAGTATTATCTTGAGCCATCGTGACAAACAATCAATCCAACACACAATCACACAAGAAGCATGCGAAAAGAGGCGAATGGAAAAAGGAGTGAACGGAAAAAGGGGCGAATAAAATAGCAAAGGTGAAGTGGGGGAGAGCAAAACGAGAGGCAAATGGCAAATAATGTAATGCGAGGGAGAAGAGTTTGTGATGGGTACTTGGTATGTCTTGACTTGAGCGTAGATCTCCCCGACAACGGCGCCAGAAATCCTTCTTGCTAACTCTTGAGCATGCGTTGGTTTTCCCTTGAAGAGGAAAAGGTGATGCAGCAAAGTAGCGTAAGTATTTCCCTCAGTTTTTGAGAACCAAGGTATCAATCCAGTAGGAGACTACATGCAAGTCGCCTAGTACTCGCACAAACAATCAAGAACCTCGCAACCAACGCGATAAAGGGGTTATCAACCCCTTCACGGTCACTTACGAAAGTGAGATCTGGTAAAGATAATAAGATAAATATTTTTGGTATTTTTGTTGTATAGATTGAAAAGTAAAGATTGCAAAAATAAATAAATAGTAAACTAGAATTGTAGATCGGAAACTTATATGATATAAAATAGACCCGGGTGAGGGAGTCATGGACTAAGGGGTCCTCGGGCATCCGGCCTGTTGGACATGGGCCGGACTAATGGGCTGTGAAGAAACAAGACCGAAGAGTCTCTCCTGTGTCCGGATGGGACTCTCCTTGGCATGGAAGGCAAGCTTGGCGACCCAATATGAAGATTCCTTTCTCTGTAACCGACCTTGTACAACCCTAGTCCCCTTTGATGTCTATATAAATCGGAGGGCTTAGTCCGGATAGGGCGACAATCATTACCATAGTCATACATGCTAGGCTGTCAGGGTTTAGCCATCTCGATCTCGTGTAGATCAACTCTTGTAATACTCATATTCATCAAGATAAATCAAGCAGGAAGTAGGGTATTACCTCCACAGAGAGGGCCCGAACCTGGGTAAACATCGTGTCCCATGTTTCCTGTTACCATCGACCTTAGACGCACAGTTCGGGACCCCCTACCCGAGGTCCACCGGTTTTGACACCGACATTGGTGCTTTCATTGAGAGTTCCACTGTGCCGTCCTCAAAAGGTTTGATGGCTCCTTCAATCATCTACAATGGCGCTGTCCAAGGGGAGGTCTTCCTCCCCGGACAGATCTTCGTGTTCGGTGGCTTTGCACTGCGGGCCAACTTGCTTGGCCATCTGGAGCAGATCGACAGCTACACCCCTGGCCATCAGGTCAAATTCGGGAGCTTGAACTACGTCGCGGATATCCGTGGAGACTTGATCTTTGACGGATTCGTTACCATGGCAATCATTCCCCGTCACCTCGATGAACATGACTTAGATCTGTCATTGGGCCATACCCAGGAAATTGCACCTGTAACCGCTCTGGCCTTAGATCCGGAGCAGGTCGCGCCATCCGAGGACAGGAAGCTTAACCCCGCCACGGAAGTCGCAGACTCCACGGCATTGGAGCCGCACACAGACCTAACCTCTGGTAATGCCTGTGTCACCGGAACCTCGGGCTCGTTTCCGGTTAAAAGTTTCGAACTATGTGCATCCACGCATGTCGAGCATGATCGGTTATCGATCGCTGAATTCAGCGACGTGGACATCTTCCGGCACTCACCCTTGGGCGATGTGCTGAATTCATTAAAAAATCTATCCTTAGAGGAGGATTGCCAACCGAACTATATCCGGTTTGAACTAGAAGCTGATGACAGGGAATTTCGCTCCCCACCCGCCACCCACTTCATAGCCACTGTCGAAAACTTAACAGACATGCTCGATTACGGCTCCGAAGACATCGACGGTATGGATGACGATGCAGACGAGGAGCATGGCCAAAACCTGCCGTTTACCAGACGCGGGATGGCCACTTCTTCATACGACGTATATATGGTGGATACGCCTAAAGAATCTAACGACGACGACAAAGAAGATCCAGTCAAGGACAAACCTCCTGGGACACGGCCTAAGCGCCGACGTTGGCGGCGCCGCTCTAAGTCACGTCGTGCAAAAGATAGCAATACCGGCATAGGAGAAGATAATACTCCTGACGGTGCCGACGATAATGAAGACCTCGTTGAAACAACTCCAGAACAAGAAGAACGGGAAGATGGGCAATTAGCCCCGACGAACAGGCCATCAACAAAGACTCGGAGGACAGTAATTATATTCTGCTCTCTGAGGATGAGGTGATTCTCGGCAATGAGGATTTCATCATGCCTGAAGAACCTCTCGAGCAGGAGCGCTTCAAGCGCCAGCTAATAGCCATCGCAGGAAGCCTGAAAAAGAAGTAGCAGCAACTTCAAGCTGATCAAGACCTGTTAAACGATAGATGGATTGATGTCCTGACAGCCAAAGAATATGGCCTTAAGCGCCTAGCAAAAAGTTATCCGAAGCGCAAATTGCTACCTCAGTTCGATGATGAGGCGCTGGAGCCCATACCATCGTCACGCAACGAGGCTGACCGACTACCATGCAGTCGGGATAAAGAGGCAACTCAAGATGAACACCAGCCTGCCCCACCTCATTATAAAACAGCTTGTGGTCACACATATGACCTCCGTCAGGACCTAAACAATAGAGCAGGGCATACCAGATTGATCTATGGATCGCGAGGACGTACATCGGCACGTGTCGATGGCTATCTATTCGGATGTGACAAGCCTAGTCAGGCACGGGCCGAACATTGCAGACGGACTTCGTCGGAGCTACGCCACGATGCAGCCCGATATAGAGGCGCCGCACACCCTCTTTGCTTCACTGACGAAGTAATGGATCATGAATTCCCAGAAGGGTTTAAACCCGTAAATATTGAATCATACGATGGAACAACTGACCCCATGGTGTGGATCGAGGACTTTATTCTCCACATTCATATGGCTCATGGAGATGACTTCCATGCCATCAAATACCTCCCTTTAAAACTCAAAGGGCCAGCTCGGCACTGGCTAAACAGTCTGCCTAAAAATTCTATTGGTAGCTGGGAGGACTTGGAAGAGTCTTTCCTCGACAACTTCCAAGGTACATATGTCCAGCCACCAGATGCCGATGACTTAAGTCACATTGTCCAGCAACCCGGAGAGTCAGCCAGGAAGCTCTGGACCAGGTTCTTAGTTAAAAAGAACCAAATCATCGACTGTCCGGACGCGGAAGCCCTAGAGGCCTTCAGGCACAGCGTCCGGGACAAGTGGCTCGCTCGCCACCTCGGTCAAGAAAAACCAAAATCCATGCCAGCCCTTACGGCTCTGATGACCCGTTTTTGCGTGGAAGAAGACAACTAGCTCGCTCGGAGAAGCAACAACGCCAATGATCCGGGCACTTCCGAAGTCCGGGACAACAATGGTAAACCACGACGCGGCAAAAACAAGCGCCGCAGTGATAACGAAAGAATGCATGACACAGCGGTCAACGCCGGATTCAGCAGCCCCAAATCCGGTCAACGGAAGAAGCCATTCAAGGCAAATAAAGATGGACCATCCAATTTAGACAAGATATTGGACTGGCCCTGCCAGATTCATGGCCACCCCGACAAACCAGCTAACCATACCAATAGAAGATGTTGGGTCTTCAAGCAGGTCGGCAAGCTCAACGCCGAACACAAAGCGAGGAGGCCGCCGGGCGATAGCGATGACGAAGAGGGTCACCAACCAAATACCGGGGGTCAGAAGCAATTTCCCCCTGAAGTGAAAACAGTGAACATGGTATACGTGACATACAACTCTACAGGGGAGCAGGAGAAACACTCTCTCTGGACTGAGGATCACACTACGGCGCCCTCAGCCAAAGTACAAAGCGGTCTCATTAAACCGCATACCTTGTTGTCCATTAAGCCATCAGTCTCCATTTAACAGGATCGACCAAGTTCGGAGCAGGACTAGTAGTTCGGCTTCCGCTGTCCGCCTCATATACCTGCGAAATCTGTACCGCGCATACATAACTATGCACTTCAAATAGCCTAGGCATCGGCGGAAGCATAACACGAACGGATCTACAAGTACTCCCATAAACTAATCCCTTTTCCCTTTTTTCTAAATTACTCTTCCTTTTCCATCATCCTTTGCCACAGGTAGCACAAAGGCTAGTCATCTCATGGACGGTATCAGAGTCCGGGTTCATAAATTCACCCAAAGTCTACTCCTGTTAAGGAGCCCCTCCACTGAGGAAAGGCGGCGCAGACGTGCGACAGAAGGTCCAAAATAACCTTTTGTAGACCGCACTCTCTATTTTTCGAGCTTGTAAAGTGCATGTTTCCTTAGCCGCCGACCCCTGGCATGGCAAATAGCCGGGGTTGTGGCGTTATCATTTATAAAATGACAATTGGCATGTCACCTAGGTTCTAGTGAATATACTCTGTATCCGGTATTCACTTTTCTATAAAGAACCGAATTTTGCTCCTTTTGGTTGTTTCACACACACACCCCAACATACCTTGCCAAGGGCTTGACATAGGAACAAAATAAGTTGCCAACAAAGTTCAAACAACTTCATACCATACTTTGGCATCGCGAGTTCGGCCTTATATGCATCAGCTCTGAATCATGTCTTGGGTCAATAGTTGGGTTGCCCGGCTCCTGTGCTTGCTACCTTATGTTTCGCTCTATTGGCTAGGGTACTAACGGGAGAACTACTGCGATTGTGTTTCCGGTTCATCTGGTCGAACACCTCAGTAGAGAAAGCCGAAAACTGACTGTCATGATGCGGCGAGAGCTGGTCAACCGCTCGACGACTTAACACGATCTCTTGAGATTCCCCCGTATTACACGAAGGACCTCCTTTCAGGTCATACATGTAACGCACCACATTGGGATAACTGCGTACATAACAGGTGTTGGGGAACGTAGTAATTTCAAAAAAATTCGTACGCACACGCAAGATCATGGTGATGCATGGCAATGAGAGGGGAGAGTGTTGTCCACGTACCCTCGTAGACCGAAAGCAGAAGCGTTAGCACAACACGGTTGATGTAGTCGTATGTCTTCACGATCCGACCGATCAAGTACCGAACGTACGTCACCTCCGAGTTCAGCACACATTCAGCCCGATGACGTCCCTCTAACTCCGATCCAGCCGAGTGTTGAGGGAGAGTTTCGTCAGCACGATGGCATGGTGATGATATTGATGTTCTACCGACGCAGGGCTTCACCTAAGCACCGCTACAGTAATATCGAGGTGGACTATGGTGGAGGGGGGCACCGCACACGGCTAAAAGAACAAACGATCAAT
>NW_024120108.1:0-18732 GCF_003073215.2 Triticum urartu
CGTGACGGGTATCGTTATTTTCTGAGCTTCACAGATGATTTGAGCAGATATGGGTATGTCTACTTGATGAAACATAAGTCTGAAACATTTGAAAAGTTCAAATAATTTCAGAGTGAAGTGGGAAATCATCGTAACAAGAAAATTAAGTTTCTACGATCTGATCGTGGAGGTGAATATTTATTATGAGTTTGGTCTTCATTTGAAACAATGCGGAATAGTTTCGCAACTCACGCCACCTGGGACACCACAGCGTAATGGTGTGTCCGAACGTCGTAATCGCACTTTATTAGATATGGTATGATCTATGATGTCTCTTACTGATTTACCGCTATCATTTTGGGGTTATGCTTTAGAGACGGCTGCATTCACGTTAAATGGGGCACCATCGAAATCCGTTGAGACGACACCATATGAACTGTGGTTTGGCAAGAAACCCAAGCTGTCATTTCTTAAAGTTTGGGGTTGCGATGCTTATGTGAAAAAGCTTCAACCTGATAAGCTCGAACCCAAATCGGAGAAATGTGTCTTCATAGGATACCCAAAGGAGACTATTGGGTACACCTTCTATCACAGATCCGAAGGCAAGATATTCGTTGCTAAGAATGGATCCTTTCTAGAGAAGGAGTTTCTCTCGAAAGAAGTGAGTGGGAGGAAAGTATAACTTGATGAGGTAATTGTACCTTCTACCTTATTGGAAAGTACTTCATCACAGAAATCAGTTCTAGTGATTTCTACACCAATTAGTGAGGAATCTAATGATAATGATCATGAAACTTCTGATCAAGTTACTACTGAACCTCGTAGGTCAACCAGAGCAAGATCCGCACCAGGGTGGTACAGTAACCCTGTTCTGGAGGTCATGTTACTTGACCATGATGAACCTACGAACTATGAGGAAGCGGTGATGAGCCCAGATTCCACGAAATGGCTTGAAGCCATGAAATCTGAGATGGGATCCATGTAAGAGAACAAAGTGTGGACTTTGGTTTACTTGCCCGATGATCAGCAAGCCATAGAGAATAAATGGATCTTCAGGAAGAAGACTGACGCTGCCGGTAATGTTACTATCTACAAAGCTTGACTTGTTGCGAAAGGTTTTAGACAAGTTCAAGGAGTTGACAACGATGAGACCTTCTCACCCGTAGCGAGGCTTAAGTTCGTCTGAATCATGTTAGCAATTGCCGCATTTTATGATTATGAAATTTGGCAAATGGATGTCAAAACTGTATTCCTTAATGGATATCTTAAATAAGAGTTGTATATGATGCAACCAGAAGGTTTTGTCGATCCAAAAGGTGCTAACAAAGTGTGTAAGCTCTAGTGATCCAATTATGGACTAGTGCAAGCATCTCGGAGTTGGAATATACGCTTTGATAGTGTGATCAAAGCATATGGTTTTATACAGACTTTTGGAGAAGCTTGTATTTACAAGAAAGTGAGTGGGAGCTTTGTAGCATTTCTGATACTATATGTGGATGACATATTGTTGATCGGAAATGATACTGAATTTCTGAATATCATAAAAGGATACTTGAATAAGATTTTTTCAATGAAAGACCTTGGTGAAGATGCTTATATATTGGGCACAAGATCTATAGAGATAGATCAAGACGCTTAATTGGACTTTCACAAAGCACATACCTTGATAAAGTTTTGAAGAAGTTCAAAATGGATCAAGCAAAGAAAGGGTTCTTGCCTGTGTTACAAGGTGTGAAGTTGAGTCAGACTCAATGCGCGACCACCGCAGAAGATAAAGAGAAAATGAAAGTCATTCCCTATGCCTCAGCCGTAGGTTCTATCATGTATCCAATGTTGTGTACCAGACCTGATGTGTGCCTTGCTATTAGTTTAGCAGGGAGGTACCAAAGTAATCCAGGAGTGGATCACTGGACAGCGGTCAAGAACATCCTGAAATACCTGAAAATGACTAAGGATATGTTTCTCGTTTATGGAGGTGACAAAGAGCCCATCATAAATGGTTACGTCGATGCGAGCTTTGACACTGATCCGGATGACTCTAAGTCACAAACCAGATACGTAGTTTTATTGAATGGTGGAGCTGTCAGTTGGTGCAGTTCTAAGCAAAGCGTCGTGGCGGGATCTACGTGCAAAGCGGAATACATAGCTGCTTCAGAAGCAGCAAATGAAGGAATCTGGATGAAGGATTTCATATCTGATCTAGGTGTAATACCTAGTGCATCGGGTCCAATGAAAATCTTTTGTGACAATGCTGGTGCAATTACCTTGGCAAAGGAATCCAGATTTCACAAGAGAACCAAGCACATCAAGAGATGCTTCAATTCCATCTGCGATCAAGTCAAGGAAGGAGACATATAGATTTGCAAGATACATACGGATCCGAATGTTGCAGACCCGTTGATTAAGCCTCTCTCACGAGAAAAACATGATCAACACCAAGACTCCATGGATGTTAGAATCATTACTGTGTAATCTAGATTATTGACTCTAGTGCAAGTGGGAGACTGAAGGAAATATGCCCTAAAGGCAATAATAAATTTGTTATTTATATTTCCTTATATCATGATAAATGTTTATTATTCATGCTAGAATTGTATTAACCGGAAACTTAATACATGTGTGAATACATAGACAAATAGAGTATCCCTAGTATGCCTCTACTAGACTAGCTCGTTAATCAAAGATGGTTAAGTTTCCTAGCCATAGACATGTGTTGTCATTTGGTGAATGGGATCGCATCATTAGGGAATGACGTGTTGGACTAGAACCATCCGTTAGCTTAGCACTATGATCGTTTAGTTTATTGTTATTGCTTTCTCCATAACTTATACATTTTCCTATGACTATGAGATTATGCAACTCCCGAATACCAGAGGAACACTTAGTGTGCTATCAAATGTCACAACGTATCTGGGTGATTATAAAGATGCTCTACAGGTGTCTCCGATGGTGTTTGTTGAGTTGGCATAAATCGAGATTAGGATTTGTCACTCCGATTGTCGGAGAGGTATCTCTAGGCCCACTCGGTAATGCACATCACTATGAGCCTTGCAAGCAATGTGACTAATGAGTTAGTTATGGGATGATGCATTACGGAACGAGTAAAGAGACTTGCCGGTGACGAGATTGAACTAGGTTTGATGATACCGACGATCGAATCTCGGGCAAGTAACATATTGATGACAAAGGGAACAACGTGTGTTTTTATGCGGTTTGACTGATAAAGATCTTCATAGAATATGTAGGAACGAATATGAGCATCTAGGTTCCGCTATTGGTTATTGACCAGAGATGAGTCTTAGCCATGTCTACATAGTTCTCGAACCCGTAGGGTCCGCACGCTTAATGTTCTATGACGATATGTATTGTGAGTTGTGTGATTTGATGTACCGAAGGTTTTCTAGAGTCCCGGATGTGATCACGGACACGACGAGGAGTCTCGAAATGGTAGAGACATAAAGATTGATACACTTGAAGGTTATGTTTGGACACCGGAAAGGTTTCGGATACGTTCGGGCATTTTCCGAAGTACCGGGGGGTTACGGAACCCCCTCAGAGGGTTAATGGGCCTTCATGGGCCTTAGTGGAAGAGAGGAGGAGGCGGCCAGGTGGAGGCGCGCGCCCCCCAAGCCCAATCCGAATTGGGGGGGGGGGCTTTACTTCTCTCCCTCTTCCTCTTTCCTTCCCGTCCTAGTTGGACTAGGAAAGGGGGGAACCTACTCATAGTAGGAGTAGGATTCCCCCCTTGGGGCGCGCCCCATGAGGCCGGCCGGCCCCCTCCTCCCCTCGTTTATATATGGGGGAGGGGGCACCCCATAGATACACAAGTTGTTTTCTTAGCCGTGTGCGGTGCCCCCCCCTCCACAGATTTCCACCTCGGTCATATTGTCGTACTGCTTAAGCGAAGCCCTGCATCGGTAACTTCATCATCATTGTTAACACGCTGTCGTGCTGACGAAAATCTCCATCAGCCTCAGCTGGATCTAGAGTTTGAGGGACGTCACCGAGCTGACCGTGTGCAGATCGTGGAGGTGTCATGCGTTCGGTACTTGATCAGTTGGACCGCGAAGACGTTCGACTACATCAACCGGTTACTTAACGCTTCCGCTTTCGGTCTACGAGGGTACGTAGACACACTTTCCCATCTCGTTGCTATGCATCTCCTAGATAGATCTTGCGTGATCGTAGGAATTTTTTTGAAATACTGCGTTCCCCAACAGTTCGTCATTTTGAAGCACCTCGTGATGACCGGGTGTGATAGATTCTATGTTCACATACAACGGGTGTAAGCCAGTTTTGTACATGTAGAATTCTTGGGTTAAACTTGACGAGCCTAGCATATAAAGACATGGTCTCGGAACACTGGAGACCGAAAGGTCGAACATGAGTCATATAGTAGATATGATCAACATGGAGACATTCACCGTTGAAGACTACCCCATCTCACGTGATGATCGGACATGGGTTAGTTGATTTGGATCATGTATCACTTAGACAACTTGAGGGATGTTGATTTATGTGGGAGTTCATTAGTAATTTGATAATTCTAACTAAAATTTATCACGAACTTAGTCCTAATAGTTTTTTGCAAATCTATGTTGTAGATCAATGGCCCGTGCTACCGTTCCCTTGAATTTTAATGCGTTCCTAAAGAAAGCTAAGTTGAAAGATGATGGTAGCAACTACACAGACTGGGTTCGTAACTTGAGGATTATCCTCATTGCTGCACAGAAGAATTATGTCCTTGATGCACCGCTAGAAGATAGACCTGCTCCAGGAGCTGATGCAGACGTTATGAACGCCTGACAGGCTCGATTTGATGACTACTCGATAGTTCAGTGTGCCATGCTTTACGACTTCGAACCGGGACTTCAAAAGCATTTTGAATGCCATGAAGCATATGAGATGTTCCAAGAGCTGAAGTTGATATTTTAAGATAATGCCTCGGTTGAGAGATATGAAGTCTCCAACAAGTTCTTTAGCTATAAGATGGAGGAGAACAGTTGTGTAAGTGAACACATACTCAGAATGCCTGGGGTACCACAAGCACTTGACTCAGGTGGGAATTGAACTTCCAGTTGATAGTGTTATTGACAGAGTTCTTCAGTCACTACCACCAAGCTACCAAGGCTTCGTGATGAACTATAATATGCAAGGGATGACGAAAACGATTCTGAGCTCTTCGCGATGCTGAAATTGGCGGAGGTAGATATCAAGAAAGAGCATCAAGTGTTGATGGTTGAAAAGACCACCAGTTTCAAGAAAAAGGGAAAGGGAAAGAAAGGGAACTTCAAGAAGACCGACAAGCAAGTTTCCACTCCAATGAAGAAGCCCAAAGCTGGACCCAAGCCTGAAACTGAGTGCTTCTACTTCAACGGAAATGGTCACTGGAAGCGGAACCGCCCCAAGTACTTGGCAGATAAGAAGGATGTCAAAGTGAACAAAGGTATATTTGATATACATGTTATTGATGTGTTCCTTACTAATGCTCGTAGCAGCGCCTAGGTATTTGATACTGGTTAGGTTGCTCATATTTGTAACTTGAATTAGGAGCTATGAAATAAACAAATATTGGCTAAGGATGAGGTGAAGATCCGCGTCAGGAATGGTTCCAAGGTTGATGTGATCACCGTCGGCATGCTACCTCTACATCTACCTTCAGGATTAGTTTTAGACCTCGATAATTGTTATTTGGTTCTAGTGTTGAGCATGAACATTATATCTGGATCTTGTTTATTCTGAGATGGTTATTCATTTAAGTTAGAGAATAATGGTTGTTCTATTTATATGAGTAACATCTTTTATGGTCATGCACCCTTAGTGAATGTTCTATTCTTGTTGAATCTTGATCGTAGTGATACACATATTCATAATATTGATGCCAAAAGATGCAAAGTTGATAATGATGGTGCAACATACTTGTGGCACTGCCATTTAAGTCATATTGGTGTAAAGCGCATGAAGAAACTCCATGTGAATGGACTTTTGGAATCACTTGATTATGAATCATTTGATACTTGTGAACCATGCCTCGTGGGTAAGATGACTAAAACTCCGTTCTCCGGAACAATGGAGTGAACTAGTGACTTATTGGAAATAATACATACCGATGTATGCGGTCCGCTGAGTGTTGAAGCACGTGGTGGGTATCATTATTTTCTAACCTTCACAGATGATTTGAGTAGGTATGGGTATATCTACTTGATGAAACACAAGTCTGAAACATTTGAAAGGTTCAAAGAATTTCAGAGTGAAGTGGAGAATCATTGTAACAAGAAAATAAAGTTTCTACGATCTGATCGCGGAGGTGAATATTTGAGTTACGAGTTTGGCCTTCATTTAAGACAATGTGGAATTGTTTCACAACTCACGCCACCTGGAACACCACAGCGTAATGGTGTGTCCGAACATCGTAACCGTACTTTATGAGATATGGTGTGTTCTATGATGTCTCTTACCGATTTTCCGCTATCGTTTTGGGGTTATGCATTAGAGACAAACACATTCACGTTAAATAGGGCACCGTCTAAATCCGTTGAGACGACACCATATGAACTATGGTTTGTCAAGAAACCTAAGCTGTCATTTATTAAAGTTTGGGGATGCGACGCTTATGCCAAAAAGCTTTAGCCTGATAAGCTCGATCCCAAGCAAAGAAGTGCGTCTTCATAGGATACCCTAAAGAAAATGTTGGGTATACCTTCTACCACAGATCCGAAGGCAAGATCTTTGTTGCTAAGAATGGGTCATTTCCAGAGGAGTTTCTCTTGAAAGAATTGAGTGGGAGGAAAGTAGAACTTCATGAGGTAGTTGTACCTACTCTCGAATTGGAAAGTAGCACATCAAAGGAAACCGTTCCCGTGATGCTTACACCAACCAGAGAGGAAGCAAATGATGATCATGAAACTTCGGATCAAGTTACTACTAAACCTCATAGGTCGACCAGAACACGTACCACGCGACAGTGGTACGGTAATCATGTCCTGGAAGTCATGTTGTTAGACAACGGCGAACCTACGAACTATGAAGAAGCTATGATGAGCCCAGATTCCATCAAATTGCTTGAGGCCAAGAAATCTGAGATAGAATCCATGTATGAGAACAAAGTGTGCACTTTGGTGGACTTGCCCGATGATCGGCAAGCTATTGAGAATAAATGGATCTTCAAGAAGAAGACAGACGCTGATGGTAATATCACTGTCTACAAAGCTCGACTTATTGCAAAGGTTTTCAACAAGTTCAAGGGGTTGACTATGATGAGACTTTCTTACCCGTAGCGATGCTTAAGTCTGTCAGAATCATGTTATTAATTGCCGCATTTTATGATTATAAAATCAGGAAAATGGACGTCAAAATTGCATTCCTTAACGGGTTTCTTAAAGAAGAGTTGTATATGATGTAACAAGAAGGTTTTGTCGATCCTAAGGGTGCTAACAAAGTGTGCAAGCTCCAGCGATCCATCTATGGACTGGTGCAAGCATCTTGGAGTTGGAATATACACTTTGATGAGGTGATCAAAGCATTTGGTTTTATACAGACTTACGATGAAGCCTGTATTTACAAGAAAGTGAGTGGGAGCTCTGTAGCATTTCTAATATTATATGTGGATGACATATTGTTGATTGGAAATGATATAGAATTTTTGGATAGCATAAAAGGATATTTGAATAAGAATTTTACAATGAAAGACCTCGGTGAAGCTGCTTACATATTGGGCATCAAGATCTATAGGGATAGAGCAAGACCCTTAATAGGACTTTCATAAAGCATGTACCCCAAAGAAAAGGTTCTTGCATGTGTTGCAAGGTGTGAAGTTTTTTCAGACTCAAAGTCCGACCACGACAGAAGATAGAGAGAGAATGGAAGTCATTCCCTATGCCTTAGCCATAGGTTCTATACTGTATGTTATGCTGTGTACCAGACCTGATGTGTGCCTTGCCATAAATTTGGCAAGGAGGTACCAAAGTAATCCAGGAGTGGATCACTGGACAGCGGTCAAGAATATCCTGAAGTACCTAAAAAGGACCAAGGATATGTTTCTCGTTTATGGAGGTGATGAAGATCTCGTCATAAAGGGTTACGTTGATGCTAACTTCGACACGGATCCGGATGACTCTAAGTCGCGAACCGGATACGTATTTATATTGAATGGTGGAGGTGTCAGTTGTTGCAGTTCTAAGCAGAGTGTCATGGCGGGATAAATATGTGAAGCGAAGTATATAGCTGCTTCAGAAGCAGCGCATGAAGGAGTCTCAATGAAGGAGTTCATATCTGATCTGGGTGTAATACCCAGTGCGTCCGGTCCAATGACAATCTTTTGTGACAACACTAGAGAAATTGTCATAGCCAAAGAGCCCAGGTTTCACAAGAGAACCAAACACATCAAGCAACGCTTCAACTCCATTCATGAAAATGTCGAGGATGGAGACATAGAAATTTGCAAAGTACATACCGATCTGAATGTGGCAAACCCGTTGACTAAAGCTCTTCCATGGGTAAAACATGATTAGCACCAAGACTCCATGGGTGTTAGATTCATTACAATATAATCTAGATTATTGACTACAATGCAAGTGGGAGACTGTTGGACATATGCCCTAGAGGCAATAATAAAGTGGTTATTATTATATTTCCTTAATCATGATAGAGGTTTATTATTCATGCTATAATTGTATTGATCGGAAACTTAAATACATGTGTGAATACACAAACAAATAAAAAGTCCCTAGTAAGCCTCTACTAGACTAGCTCATTGATCAAAATATGGTTAAGGTTTCTTGACCATAGACATGAGTTGTCATTTGATAACGGGATAACATCATTAGGAGAATGATGTGATGGAGAAGACCCATCCGTTAGCATATCATATGATTGTTTAGTTTATTGCTACTGCTTTCTTAATGTCAAATACATGTTCCTTCTACCATGAGATCATGCAACTCCCGGACTCCGCGGGAATGCCTTGTGTGCATCAAACGTCACTTCGTAACTGGGTGATCATAAAGGCTCTACAAGTATCTCCGAAGGTGTCTGTTGAGTTGGCATGGATCAAGATTGGGATTTTTCATTCCGTGTGACGGAAAGGTATCTCTGGGCCCTCTCAGTAATACAACATCATAAGAAGCTTGCAAGAAAAGTGACTAAGGAGTTAGTTACAAGATGATGTATTATGGAATGAGTAAAGAGACATACCAGTAACGAGATTGAACTAGGTATGGAGATACTGACGATCGAATCTTGGGAAAGTAACATTTCGATGGACAAAGGGAACTACGTATGTTGTCATAAAGGTTCGACTGATAAAGATCTTCGTAGAATATGTAGGAACCAATATGGGCATCCAGGTCCCACTATTGGTTATTGACTCGAGAAGCGTCCCGCTCATGTCTACGTCATTCTCGAACCCGTAGGGTCCGCACACTTAACGTTCGTTAATGATATAGTATTATATGAGTTATGTATGTTGGTGACTGAATGTTGTTCGGAGTCCCGGATGAGATCACGGACATGAAGAGGAGCTCCGGAATGGTCTGGAGGTAAGGCCCATGGGGCTTTAGGTCGGCGCAAAAGGAAGTTTTGCGGAAGTCGGGGACCAGACGCTAGGGACCCTGGCGTCTGGCCCTAGGCCAGACGCCGAGGACCATGGCGTCTAGGCCAGACACCGAGGATCGTGGCATTTGGTGTTGGAATCAGAGAAGGACTCTTCATTGCGTTCCAAACCTACTTTTGGGAGGCCCTCTCCCCAAGTAACGACCCCAGGGCTCAACATATAAATAGAGGAGCAGGGCTAGCCCCTAGAACACAAGTTTTTGAGCCTCCTCTTGTTGGTCCTAGTTGACTAATTAGAGTTAGACCTAGCTACCTCTAATCCTCATAATTAGAAGCCCGGTGTGGTTCTAATCTCCTCCCTCTAGTTCATCCTCCACTCTAAATCCGTTGTGCTTGGCGAAGCCCCGCGTTGTTTCACCACCACCATCACCACGCCGCCGTGCTGCCCGAACTCATCTAATACTTCGCCCCTGTTGCTGGATCAAGAAGGTGAGGACGTCATCGAGTTGAACGTGGACATGCCGTACGTTCGGTTCTTGATCGGAATGGATCGTGAAGGTTTACAACTACATCAACCGCGTTGATAAACGCTTCCTCTTAGCGATCTACAAGGGTATGCAGATGCTCTTCCCCTCTCATAGCTATAGATCTCCATGGATAGATCTTGCGTGTGCACAATTTTTTTTGTTTTACATGCAACATTTCCCAACAGTTTTATCCTTAATGACAACAATACAAATACATGTCTTGTCCCCTTCTGTTACTAGGATATAGAGCACCGCAAGATTGAACCCATTACAAAGCACCTCTCCCATTGGAGATAAATCAATCTATTTGGCCAAACGAAATAGATACATCAAAGAGAAATACAAAGCTATACAATCATACATAACAAAGTTCATAAAAGAGTCAATTACTTTCAATGAATAATACGATCATAAACCCAGAATTCATCGGATCCCAACAAACGCATGGGGCCCACTAGGTAACAGTGTGCGTCCTATTTCCTTATCGTCTCCTTGTTCGCCGGCTGGTCTCCTTCTGAGGCTTCTAGCATTTGGACTCCGTTTGGTACTAATTTTTTGGAATACCAAAAACAAGCAGAAAATAGCAACTGGCACTAGGCACTAGGTTAGTAGGTTAGTCCCCAAAATTGATATAAAATGGCACAAAAAGGCATATAAAGTATCCAAAATTGTTAATATTATAGCATGAAACAATCAAAAAATTATAGATACATCGGAGATGTATCAACGGCATCGGAGGAGGAGGGTGCGGATGCAAAGCAAGGGGGAGAAGGGCGGATTGGAAAAAATGGGACCGGGAGGGTGGATTTGGTGGGCCGGGGTGTCGGATGTGGCTGCTGTCCGGACTCCCACAAAGCACCCCCCAACTTTGCTTCCACTTTATGGGAAGACCAATGTAAGCCCATGTTGGACGGTAGAACACGTCCGAACCACGCGATCCGGACATATGCAGGCAGCTTAACGGCCGACATTGGGATGCCCTTATCATATCTCTTCCAACCCTTCATATTTTCATTTGGTGTCTAGGTGCTCGGTGGAATACTTTTTTTAACATAGTACACACGGATGCTCATGTTGGAATAGATGCAATAATAAGTTTATTATTTATTTCCAAGTTTATAATTAAATATTTATGTTCTATGCTATAATTGTTATGACTCTCAAGTCTACGATAACCAAGAAGCTCAAAGGAAAACTCACATGTAGAATAATAAATGATAATATATATTATTCCTAGTCTTGCCTCTAGGACTAGCTCATGTGTTGCATGACTGTTTTGTTTTTCTTGATCATGGACATGAGTTCAATTGTAATGAGGATGCCGACAACATAGAGGACACAATGTTAGAAGAACACTCGTGTTGAATTGACCAAACTTGTGTGTTATACTTACAGATGAGTCTATTGTCCATAACACGAGATGTTAATGCATGCACAATTCCTTATACCATGAGAGTCTCGAGTCACTTGATACTGGATGATATACTTTGGGATTGTTTCAACATCATTCGTAACAGGGTGATCATAACTGCAACCTACGAGTTTATTGGAAACACATGACAAGGGGCTAGATAAATCAAAACTAGGATTTTCTCCTCCAAGGATGGAGAGATATCCTTAGGGCCCTCTCGGTGTGATGTTTTCTATCATCGTCTCGCTAGACACATCATGAATTGCTCACGGGTATGCCAGAACACGAGAACAAGAAAAGAGAACAAAACCGACAATGAGACTGGCATAGTGACAATGTGTTTAACTCACCGGCATGCCGATATATCACCTCAGATTTTGGATAGTATCACGAAGCAAATGAATAGCATATGATAACAAAAGGTATACTCGTATCATTCGTGTGAGTATATGGGTCAATATGGATATCCACGGTTCTGCTATTAGTCATTAAATGAAAGGTGTTTTTGTTCATGTCTATATTTCACCGAACCCGTAGGGTCACGCGCTTAAGGGTTTACGATCTCTTGAGTTCTATTTGAGTTAGGAGTTTGAGAGAATGTCATTGTAGAAGTTTCAAAGATTCTAGAAATTGTTTGAGAGAAACCAGAAGTATTTTATAGAAACCAAAAGCGTTTGGGAAAAAACCAGGTTAAACTGAGAGGTGGAAAAGTTCTGAGGACCTAATAATAATATAGGAGGGTTCCGTGAATTACCGGGAGCCCCTGGGATCATTCTAGAAGCCATGGGTTGTGGGAGGCAACCACATGGTCCTAGAGGCCCATTAAGGGGTGGAGAATCTCATCAAAGGGATTTAAAAAACTTTGAGCTAACAAACCAAAATGGGCAACAAAGACCAAGAAAGACAAAGAAAAATAGTGGATGAAGTTTTCAAGGAGAGAGAAGGAGTTGGCGGCCGAGCTCCTCATGGAGGAACCAGGTGGGCCCCACACACTCACATGACCGGCTAGGGGGTGGCAGCGTGCCCCCTCCCTAGGACTAGCCCAGGTTCACCTGCCAGTCTTTTATTCAAAATCTCAACTATGATTTTCTTAATTTTTTGCGCACTTTTTATTTTTCAGCTCATTTTGACAGATATAGCAACATAATTTACAGTTGGCAACAGTTTTCCAAAAACTACTCGAAACTCCATCAAACCCTAATAAAAACAAATAAATCTTTGGGATAGGAGTGAGTGTTCCAAACAAAATCCATGTTTTCATTATTATTTTTGCTAATGATAGTGATCACGCCTAATTAACAAACTTTCTCAATTGTTGCAAAACTACAAACTTTGAATTACACTTATGATACCTTAACTTGGATAACTATGCATCCAATCATAAGAATTTGATATTTTTTTGATGGGTGGAATATTGCTTCATATTCACCAATAGTGAGAGTCATATAATTCTAGGAATAATAATATTCAACTCTCTTCCGAACTTTCTTTGGAAAATGCCAGTATGCTTATTCCCATTAACATAATAGTACCTTGCTTTTATTGCCATCAATAACAATCCATGCGATGTTAAGAAAAGGTCTCCCAAGAATGACAGGCAGGTTGTCATCATTGGGCATCTCAAGTACAACAAAGTCCATTCAGATTAGAACATTAGCTTGTTGGAAATATGCCCTAGAGGCACTAATAAAATGGTTATTATCATATTTCCCGTTCATGATAAATGTTTATTATTCATGCTAGAATTGTATTGACCGGAAACTTAAATACATGTGTGAATACATAAACTACACCATGTCCCTAGTACGCCTCTACTAGACTAGCTCGTTAATCAAAGAAGGTTAAGGTTTCCTAACCATGGACAAGAGTTGGATTTTATAACAGGATCACATCATTAGGAGAATGATGTGATGGACGAGACCCAATCCTAAGCTTAGCAATAGATCGTATCGCTTAGTTATTTGCTACAACTTTCTTCATGCCAAGTATCTGTTCCTTAGACCATGAGATCGTGCAATTCCCTAACACCGGAGGAATATTTAGTGTGTATCCAAACATCACTTCATAACTAGATGATCATAAAGGTGCTCTACAGGTATGTCCGAAGGTGTTTGTTGGGTTGGCATGGATTGAGACTGGGTTTTGTCACTCCGTATGATGGAGAGATATCTTTGGGCCCTCTCGGTAATACAACAACACAAGAAGCTTGCACGCATGTGACTAATGAGTTTCGTCATGGGATCTTGTATTAAGGAATCGAGTAAAGAGACTTGTCGGTAACGAGATTGAACTAGGTATGGAGATACCGACGATCGAATCTCGAGCAAGTAACATATCATTGGACAAAGGGAATTGCATACGGGATTAAATAAATCCTTGACATCATGGTTCAACCGATAAAGATCTTTGTTGAATATGTAGGAATCAATATGGGCATCTAGGTACAGCTATCGTTATTGACCAGAGATGAGTCTAGATCATGTCTGCATGATTCTAGAACCCATAGGGTCGCACGCTTAACGTTTGGTAGCGCTAGGGTAGTATTGAAATAATGAATAGTGGAAAGTCCGAAGGTTGTTCAAAGTCCGGATGTGATCCGGATATCACGAGGAGCTCCGAAATGGTTCGAATGGAAGATTTATATATGGAAAGTTGTTGTCGGGGTTCTGGGAAAAAGTTGGGTTTTTCGATATTGTATTGGGAGGTTACCGGAAGGTTCCAGAGGGTTGCGGAGGGTCCGGAAGTCCTCGGAGGGTTCCACCACGTCGCATACAATAGCATGGATTGTAGGGGGGAGGCCTAGCCTTATTGGGTCAGGCACACCAGCCCCTACTTGGCCCATGCGCCTAGGAGAAGGGAAACCCTAAGGGGGTCCTCCACTTGGCTTGGAGGGCACTCCTCCTCCCTTGGACACCTCCCCTCCTTGGAGGAGGGGCTAGGGCTGCACCCCTAGCCCTCCCACACCCCTATGTATAGTGGGAAGGGAGCGCAAGGCCTGGAGACAGCAAACCCAAGCCTCCTTTCTCTCCCTATAAGCCTCCACCTCAATTCGTCAGCGCTTGGCGAAGCCCTATCGGTGTTCCGCTGCCATTACCACCACCACGACGTCGTGTTGGTTCAGATCTCATCTACCTCCTCTCCCTCGCTTGCTGGATCAAGAAGGAGAGGACATCGCCGGGCCGTACGCGTGCTAAACTTGGAGGCCCCTCCGTTCGGCAATAGATCGGATTGGATCGTGATGGGATCGCGATAAGTACGACTACATTAATCGTGTTACGACGCTAACTCTTTCAGTCTAAAAGGGTACATATAAACACTCACCTCTCGTTGCTATGCATCTCCTATATTAGATCTTCGGTGATTCATAGGAATTTTTTTGATTTTCATGCAATGTTCCCCATGAGTGGCATCATGAGCTAGGTCTATGCATAGATGTATATGCACGAGTAGAACAAAAGGAGTTGTGAGCGTTGATGTTCAAATTGCTTACTTCCTTTGTCTTATTTGGGTTCGGCGGTATTGTGGGATGAAGCGGCTCAGACCAACTTTACATGTCCATGCACATGAGACCGGTTGCACTGTTTGACATGCAACTTGTATTGCATAAAAGTGGCTTTGCGGGTGTCTGTCTCTCCCACTTTAGTTGAATCTGATTTGATGAGGGTGGTCCTTGTAGAAGGTTAAAATGCAACTTGTATATCACCTTGTGGTTTTGCGTAGATAAGAACAATTCTTATAGTTTTCCCTAGCACCCACGTAAAAATGAAACAACAAAGTAGACGACGTCTAACTTGTTTAGCAGGGCATGTTGTGGTGTGGTATGGACAAAACATGATGTGCTATACATTGATGTATGAGATGATCATGTTTTGTAATAGGTTCATGACTTACACGCCGATGAGTACGGCAACTGGCAGGAGCCATAGGGTTGTCCTTAATTTATTGTATAACTTGTGTGTCAATCATTAAACACCTATAATTGCTTCACTTTATCGCTATGCGTTAGCAATAGTTGTAGAAGCAATAGTTGGTGGAGACAACCACGATTTTGACACAATGATGGAGATCATGGTGATGGAGATCATAGTGTCATGTTGGTGACGATGGAGATCATGTCGGTGCTTTGGAGTGGAGATCAAAAGCATAAGATGATAATGTCCATATCATGTCACATATTGATTGCATGTGATGTTGATCTTTTTATGCATCTTATTTTGCTTAGGATGGCGGTAGAATTATAAGATGATCCCTTCACTTAATTTCAATATAAAATGTGTTTGCCCTATGTATGCACCATTGCAAAAGTTTGTCATTTTGAAGCACCTCCTGATGATCGGGTGTGATAGACTCTACATTCACATACAATGGGAGTAAGCCATTTTTACACATGTGGAATACTTGGGTTAAACTTGACGAGTCATATAGTAGATATGATCAACATGGAGATGTTCACCATTCATGACAACCCCATCTCATGTGATGATCGAACATGGGTAGTTGATTTGGATCATGTAACACTTAGACAACTTGAGGGATGTTGTTTTAAGTGGGAGTTCACTAGTAATTTGATTAACTAAACCAATTATCATGAACATAGTCTAAATTTATTCACAAATTATGCTGTAGATCAATGGCTCGCGCTATAGCTCCCATGAATTTTAGTGCATTCATAGAGAAAGAAAAGTTGAAAGATGATGGAAGGAACTATGCGGATTTGGTCCGTAATTTGAGGATTATCCTCACTGCTGCACAGAAGGCTTGTGTCATTGATGCACCGCTTAGTACGCCACCCCCTCTAGCGTCATATGTGGATGTTGTTAATGTCTGGCAAGCACGTTCTGATGACTACTCGATAGTTTAGTATGCCATGATTTACGGCTTAGAACCTGGGCTCCAAAGATGTTTTGAGCACCACGGAGCATATGAGATGTTCCAGGAGCTGAAATTGGCATTTGAAGCTCATGCCTGGGTTGAGAGGTATGACACCTCTGACAAGTTCTTTAGCTGCAAGATGGAGGAGAACAACTCCATTAGTGAGCACATACTCAAAATGTCAGGGTACTACAACCGCTTGAATCAGTTGGGAGTTAATCTTTTGGATGAAGTAGCGACTGATAGAGTTATCCAATCGCTGCCACCAAGCTACAAGGGCTTCATGATGAACTATAATATGAAAAGGATGGAGAAAATGATCTCTGAGCTTTTCGCGATGCTTAAGGCCACGGAGGTAGAAATCAAGAAAGAGCATCAAGTGTTGATGGTTAATAAGACCACTAGTTTCTAGAAAGGCAAGGGAAAGAAAGGGAACTTCAAGAAGAATGGCAGGGCAGTTGTTGATCCCATGAATAAACCCAAGGTTGGACCCAAACCAAAGACTGAGTGCTTCTATTGCAAGGGGGATGGTCACTTGAAGCGGAACTGCCACAAGTACTTGGCAGATAAGAAGACTGGCAACGTCAGGAAAGGTATATTTGATATACATGTTATTGATGTGTACCTTACTAGTGCTCATAGTAGCACCTAAGTATTTGATACTGGTTCGGTTGCTAATATTTGTAACTTGAAACAGGAGTTGCGGAATAAATGAAGACTAGCTAAGGACGAGGTGATGATGCGGGTTGGAAATGGATCCAAGGTTGACGCGATCGCCATCGGCACGATCCCTCCACATCTACCTTCATGATTAGTTTTAAACCTAAATTATTGTTATTTGGTGCATGTGTTGAGCATGGACATTATATCTGGATCTTGTTTATTATGAGACGGTTATTCATTTAAGTTGGAGAATAATGGTTGTTCTATTTATATGGATAATATATTTTATGGTCATGCACCCATTGTGAATGGTTTATTCTTATTGAATCCGATTGTAGTGATACACATGTTCATAATATTGATGCGAAAACATTCAAAGTTAATGATGATAGTACCACATACGTGTGGCACTACCTCTTAGTTCATATTAGTGTAAAGCGCATGAAGAAACTCCATGCTAATGGACTTTTGGGATCACTTGTGTAAGTGCATCAAGTGCCCCCTTAGTGGTTTTGGAGTATTGAAGACAAATAGGTTGAGGAACTAATGAGTTTGTGAGTATACACTGGAGACAGAGTCCCAGAAGATTTGGTTTAACATATGGAAGACCACCCTAAAAATGGATTTCTTCAAGTGAAGAATTTGGTGATGAAATTGGTACGGTCTTTGAAGAAATTGATGTGAAGACTTTGAAGCTTGAAGACTTTGGTTTCATAGTTTCTTTTCCTCTTATATGAGTCATAGGAAAAACCGTACTATTCAAGGGGATCTAGGTGAATCATATTTCACATTTCCAAGGTGATGCTCAAACCTACTCAAACCCATACATAAAAGCCACTTCGGGCGAAGCCTTTGGAAATCTCCAATACAGCTAACGCATTTGCTAGCGACAGTGATGAAGTTCATCTGGTCCCTCATGAATTTGGTCACGCTGAGGAGTTAGGAGTTCGCCAGTGCGTTCTTCCTAAAAGTGAGGAAATTGAGTGCCCCGGCGAATTTGAGGGTTCAAATTCTGACCGTTGCTGCGTCGCGTTCCAGCTGTCGAGTGGATCCTTATCCTGACAACGTTCGAATGAGAGAAGGGAATTTATGACAATTCATGTTGGGTTGCCCCTGGCTATAAATAGCCGCCCCCACAACCACTTGTTGGTTGGCTGCTCTGAGAGAACTTGACACTTGTCATAAGAGAGCAACCAATCCTCTGACGACTTTGAGAGAATCCTAAGTGAGGAAAAACCCAGAGCCAAAGTGATTGAACATCACTGAAGATATTGATCTATGTGATCTGACGCCTGTTACCTTTGAAGACTGTCATTCTTCCAGACGGTTAGGCATCAAGTTCTGAGTACACCAAGAGTCATTGTGGTGTGTGATATGTCTCCAACGTATCTATAATTTTTGATTGCTCCATGCTATATTATCTACTGTTTTGGGCAATATTGGGCTTTATTTTCCACTTTTATATTACTTTTGGGACTAACCTATTAACCGGAGGCCCAACCCAGATTTGCTGTTTTTTTTTGCGTATTTCAGTGTTTTGAAGAAAAGGAATATCAAACGGAGTTGAAACAGAACGAAATCAACTGGAGAAGTTATTTTTGGAAGGAAAGCAACCCAGGGAACTTGGAGTGCATGTCAGGGGAGACACGGGCTGCCCACGAGGGTGGGGGTGCGCCCACCCCCCTAGGGCGCGCCCCCTGCCTCATGGGGCCCTCGTGGCTCCCCTGACGT
>NW_024120109.1:0-34689 GCF_003073215.2 Triticum urartu
GTCACACGGAGTGAAAAATCCCAGTCTCGATTCGTGCCGACCCAACAGACACTTTCGGAGATACCTGTAGTGCACCTTTATAGTCACCCAGTTACGTTGTGACGTTTGGCACACCCAAAGTATTCCTACGGTATCCGGGAGTTGCACAATCTCATGGTCTAAGGAAATGATACTTGACATTAGAAAAAGCTTTAGCATGCGAACTACACGATCTTGTGCTACGCTTAGGATTGGGTCTTGTCCATCACATCATTCTCCTCATGATGTGATCCCGTCATCAACGACATCCAATGTCCATGGTCAGGAAACCGCAACCATCTATTGAACAACGAGCTAGTCAACTAGAGGCTTACTAGGGACATGGTGTTGTCTATGTATCCACACATGTATCTGAGTTTCCTATCAATACAATTCTAGCATGGATAATAAACGATTATCAGGAACAAGGAAATATAATAATAATCAATTTATTATTGCCTCTAGGGCATATTTCCAACAAAAATACCGTGGGCGATGACCTCAGGCAATGCACCCAGTTTCTAGGAATAAACCGTGTTGGATCAATGAACAATGACACATGACTTTCTCTTGAAAACTGTTTGCGTTAGGCCAGCTTGCGCAAACGTTTACCACATAAAAACTGTGTGTCATGGATAGCCTTTGCCACATAGTTTTTTCTACGGACCGTGTGTGCTACATTCAATAACGCGAACGATTTAACGGCAAATATTGTGTGTGATGTACCTGTGAATGGAAACATTTTCCTTGGAGCGACTGTGTGGGATGTGCATACGAACAAAAACGTTTAGCGGCACTGACTGTGTGGGATGTACTTGCGACTGGAAACAATTTTGCTATATAATTGTAATTTTAGCTCTACTGTACCTATTTCCATATTTGAGTGCTCGCCGGTCGCACACGACCTCATTTTGCCTAACGTGTGTGCCAGGAGGGCATATCCCCGACGGTTTCTGGGTCATGTGGGAAGGGTCCCCCCTATCGCCCACACTCACTTGGCAACGATTCCAAATGTCGTCGCGGAAAAGGGTAAAAAACCGTTTGTTTAGGACTGAAGTGCACCAGTGAATCGAGGTGATGGCGACTTCCATAGTGCGGGGGGTCCAGCCACTCCAATACGGAGGGCTTCCCATGTGTCACTATAATGGGGGCAGATGACGCCTCACGCTGCGGTCAGAAGGGACTGGACACCCCCGCCACTTTGGTCAAAATATTGGCCGAACTGTACAAAGGGGAGAAAGAGGAGTTCAATCATCTTAAACGTCGGGATGGATTTTCCATGTACAGTCCTCCAAGCTGGGTGAGCTCTTATCCCACCACTTTACTCAATCCTCTCCCCGAGTCACATTTAATGGACATTAACCCATCTATTTGTAACAGGAATGGCGGAAGGTTACCGAGGGGATCCATAGCCCCGCCCCACAGCCAGAGTGTTGGGGATATTACTACTAGACGTAAACCGGCCAAGAGAGGCTGGGTTATCCTCGTGATGATTATCTTATCTGAAGCCCATGAAGACATGAATGATGGCGCTTCATGAAGGCACAAGGCCCAAAGGCGAGTTAAGGCTTGTAGACATAAACTGATATAGATGTAAACTTGTGTGATAAGTTAGGAGTAGAGACCGAGCCGAAGACGTTTATGATCCGACCTCAGGACTCTGTAAACCGGCGGGCGTCGACCTATGAATATAAAGGGACGACCCAACGGTGGTTAAATGACAACATACAACAACTCGAGAACCAGGCATATCGGATTTGCTCCTTGGTCAACGAAACCCTAGCAATGCCATCACAACTGGAGTAGGCTTTTACCTTCATCGTAAGGGGCCGAACCAGTATAAACTCTTGCATCCTTTGTCCGCTTTAAACCCCTTTAAGCTAACCCATAGCGATGGCTCCATGACTAAGTCCTTTCACGAGGACATCTGCCGTGACAAAACCACAACAGCTGGCGCCCACCGTGAGGCTATTGCATGATGGTTTCGAGTTCTTGAAGGGCAGCTTCGAAGGGCTCAAGGGATACGTTGTGGACCGGATGACTAAAATTTGTCGCGGCAAGCTCTACATCGACGATGCAGGATGGAGTCCCGAGGCCAGCTCAATTGAGTACGGGTAACGGGTCCCCTTTGGTGGAATTCACGTCTTCATCGGCAAGATCGGCGAACCGGGCCCTGAGCCGAACATCTGCACCAACATCATCGAGACGCCTCAGCGTGCAAGGCCTGCCCGAGCTCAGCCCGCCGTAAAGCATGCCTTCATAGGTGTCATCCATGGAGCGGAATATGAGGATAGATCGGCATCTGGTGGCGAAACCGTTGTCTGTTCTGATGACGAGTCTTCAACCGGAGAGACCGAGTCACTGTATCGGCTGCAGGATGGCCGGATTAGTGGTGGTTCCAATGGCGACAGTATTTCGGACCCCCTTGATCTGCCGAGTTGGGTTGCGGTCTTCATGGCCGGTACACAAGCAGTGCAGCACTCTTCCACCACCGCGGCAATGATCTCTGGTTCAGCAATAGCAACACCAGCAGGAGCAGGGGGCTCTGCGCCGCCTCTAGCTCAGGTTTTGTCTGACTTGTTCGACGCTTTGGCAATGTTGCTGGCAGCAGAGGTGGACGCGGCAAACCGGGATCAGCACAATGCAGAGATTGCAAAGGTGAAGGATCAGATAGCTCAAGCTAAAGCGGACCTCGCAGCGGAGAACACAAGGTTGGCTACGGAGTGGGCCGAGTTAGAGGTTCAGGCTTACCGGCTTAGGCTGGATCAGAGTGCATCAGATGATGTCATGAGGAGAAGATACCGGTCACACCTTCCGTCGGTCTTTGAGTCAAGGAATCTCTTTAACACGCCAGGGGCAGGTACCAGCAACCAGCCAGTAGTAAACCGGGCGGAGGCACCTAGGACCAAGGCACCGGTTCAGTCGCGTGTGGTGGTTCCGCCGCTTCAACCTTGTCAGAACAATGTGCCATCACGACACGTCTCAACACCTCCGGGTCATTACTCTAACCCGTTGGATAACATCGTTGCCGCCACTTCACGATTGGCATCTCTCCCGATTGATGGTGAGTCCCCAGTAGCAGTTGAAACACGACGGGCTAGGGAGATCCTTCAGACGGCTTTGACTCAGCAGTTAGCTTATTCTTATAGCTGCGAAAGGATTCATTCTACTCCCCGACCGAGCCGGAGCTACAGCAGGCATATCGATGAACCAGACATATCAAGCATTGCGCGGAATCGTAATCCGCCCCATGGCAATAACCCGACGGGGGGCGGTGGCAATGCTCAGGATGTAGTGGATCGCGCTAGGGCACGCCGAGAGGCTGAGTTAGCGGCACAGCATGAGGCTCCGGTTCTTCAACTCACTTCGGTTTGTCAGTTCACTCCGGTTCATCCGACAACATCGGTAGAGCCAGGGGTTACCTCCAGTTCTTTGGGAGTGTCATGTCTTGTCCCCGCATTATGCAATGTGCGGCTGCCCAAGGATTTCAAAGGTCCGCGCAAAGTGCCGAATTACACCACCGATTTATCCCCCGAGTCATGGGTGGAAAGCTATGAGATGGCAATGGAGATGCTGGATGTGGATTAAGCGGCGTGTGCCAAATACTTTACCATGATGTTAGAGGGAATAGCTCGCACATGGTTGAAAAATCTACTAGCCAACTCTATTAGATCGTGGGCCGAGTTAAGGGCCCGATTTATCCAGAATTTTAAGGATACATGCAAGCAGCCCATGTCAATCGTAGATTTAGCCGCATGTGTCCAGGAGGAAGGAGAATCAACAACCCACTGGGTGCGCCGGGTTTTGGAGATTTTACATTCATCATATCGCATCAATGCTGACACAGCCGTTTTAACATTGGAAGACAATTGTCGTTTTGCGCCTTCGAAGCTGAAATTGGGACGGCTCAAACGCCATTGTAATGATAGGGGAACACTTATGGCGGCTCTGGTGATGTATGCCGACTCTGATAGTACCAAGGACCCCGAGTCTGAGGATGACAAGACAGGGAAGGGAAAGAAGAGTGGCATCACCAAAGGGCAGCAGCATAACCCAGCGGGTCATGGGAACAATGGTAAACGTAAGGTGGAAATAGTTTGGACTTTGTGGCTAACACCAACCCCCAGGATAACGGTCAGCGGCGTTAGGGTAAACCGCCCCAGTGGGGTGGAGGGTCAGGCCCCAATCTAGAGCGCCTGTTAAATCAGCCTTGCCCAAAGCATGGATCAAAGGAGAGACCCGCTACACATCTTTGGAAGGATTGCTTCATTATGCGGGAGTTCAAAAATTCAAATCTTTTTCAATATGATAATGGACCGCCCGGCGGTTCAGGAGGCGGTTTCCATGGGCCGGGTTATGGTGGTGGCAATTCCGGTTCAGGATTCCAGGGCAACCAAACCGAACATGGCAATCAGAATAGCCAGGGCAATCAGGGAGGTTACAACCATCAAGGGTA
The DNA here is from genome assembly GCF_003073215.2 of Triticum urartu. Lineage (NCBI taxonomy): Eukaryota > Viridiplantae > Streptophyta > Magnoliopsida > Poales > Poaceae > Triticum > Triticum urartu. Next base: position 4,475 of record NW_024120109.1, read on the forward strand.
TCAACAGCAGCAGCAGTCGGGTTATCAGAGCAATCCGAAGCAGTTGAATAGTGGGTAGTATCATGTCTTCACCACTAGCTTATGTAAGCGTGATCAAAAGCTTCATAAGAGAGCCATGAACTCCGTTGAACCGGCAGTACCTCGTTATCTGCGCTAGTCTGAGCAGCCCATCATGTGGAGTCGAGAGGATCATCCACCCCGGGTTGACAATCCGGGCCATCTAGCATTGGTAGTGGCACCTTAGGTTGGGGGGTATAAATTTACCAAAGTGCTTATGGATGGAGGAAGCAGTACCAATATCCTTTACTATGAAACCTTTCATCGCATGGGGTTGACAGATAAGAATCTTAAACTGTCGAATACTGTGTTTCATGGTGTGGTGCCTGGTAAATCGGCGTACCCAGTTGGCAAGATAGCTCTGGAAGTTGCTTTTGGAGATGATCATGATTCCAGATCAGAGGTGTTGACTTTTGAAGTGGTGAAAATCAAGAGTCCATATCATGCCGTGTTCGGACGGTCGGCTTATGCTAAGTTCATGGCAAGGCCCTGTTATGTTTATTTGCCTCTTAAGATGCCGTGTCATAAGGGGACCATCACGGTGCATGGGAGCCGGAAGATTGCTTTGGAATGTGAAGAAGGCGATGCAGCTTATGCTGAGTCGGTTTGTGCCACGGAGGAGCTGAAATTTAATAAAGACAATGTTGATCTGGCAGATATGACTTCTCTGAAAGAGCCAACTACTGAGCATGATCCTACACTGAAGTTTAAATCGGCTGAGGAGACTAACTGGTTGACTTTGTTCCCGGCGATTCATCCAAACAGTTCAGCATCAGCGCTAACCTGGATCCAAAATAGGAAGCACGCTCATCGAGTTCATCCGTGAGAACCGGGACATTTTTGCATGGAAGCCTTCTGACATGCCAGGTGTACCGAGGGAACTCGCGGAGCACACTCTTAATATAGATCCTAAGTTTAGACTGGTCAGATAGTTTCTCCATCGCTTCAACGAAGAGAGGCGTAAAGCTATTGGTGAAGAGGTAGCCCGGCTTTTGGCAGTAGGGTTTATCGTGGAGGTCTTTCACCCTGAGTGGCTAGCTAATCCGGTGCTGGTGCTTAAGAAAAATGGCACTTGGCGGATGTGTGTGGATTACACAGACCTAAACAAGGCATGTCCAGCCGACCCCTTTGCTCTCCCTCGTATCGATCAAATTATTGATGCTACAGCAGGTTGTGACCGTTAGAGTTTTCTGGATGCTTATTCTGGTTATCATCAGATCAAAATTGCAGTTAAGGACCAGGAGAAGATAGCCTTCATAACTCCGTTTGGAGCCTTCTGCTATGTATCTATGACTTTTGGGCTTAAGAGTGCACAGGCAACTTATCAGCGCTGCGTCCAGAATTGCCTGCACAAACAGATTGGGCGCAATGTTCATGCATATCTGGATGATATTGTGGTGAAGTCCAGAAAGGAGAAAACATTGATAGGGGACTTGAAGAAACTTTTGATAATCTCCGGGTTTATAAAATGATGCTTAATCCGGCCAAATGTGTCTTTGGTGTGCCGGCAGGCAAGCTCTTGGGATTTCTAGTGTCTAACAGGGGCATTGAAGCTAATCCGGAGAAGATCACAGCTATCACATCCCTGTCTAAACCGGCATGTATCAGTGATGTGCAGCATTTGGCAGGCCGGATTGCGGCCCTTAGCCGGTTTATCAGTCACCTTGGGGAGAAGGCTATCCCTTTGTATCAAATGCTAAAAAAGACAGATGACTTCGTTTGGAACGATGCTGCTGATAAAGCATTTGAGGATTTAAAGAGACAGTTAGCCAAGCCACCCGTACTTGCGGCTCCGGTCGATAAAGAGCCCTTACTACTGTATGTGGCTGCTAATGCCCGGGCTGTCAGTGTGGCTATCGTTGTGGAGTGCAAGGAGGCTGGAAAGGAGTATCCGGTTCAACGGCCGGTTTATTATATCAGCGAGGTGCTTATTGAGTCCAAACAGAGATACCCACATTGGCAGAAGCTGGTGTATGGAGTTTTTATGGCACGCCAAAAACTCAAGCATTATTTTCAGGGTCATCCTATCACAGTGGTCAGTTCAACCCCCTTGGGAGATATCATCCAAAACAGAGAAGCAACGGGCTGGATTGCTAAATGGGCTATTGAGCTTGGACCTCACGGGCTAAAGTATACGCCTCGAACGGCAATCAAATCTCAAGCACTTGTGGACTTCATCAATGATTGGACAGAGTCGCAAGCACCGGAAGAAAAGCCAGACAACACTTATTGGACTATTCATTTTAATGGGTCCAGGAAATTGGAGGGCTCAGGGGCTGGAGTCATATTAACTTCCCCACGAGGTGATAAGTTTTGTTACGTTCTCCGTTTAATGTTCCCTTGTACTAACAATGCAGCTGAGTATGAGGCATTGCTCCATGGTCATCGGATGGCTAAGGAAATGAACTTAAGCCGGGTTAAGTGCTTTGGTGACTCGGACCTGGTGGCTCAGCAGGTGTCTGGAACTTGGGATTCCAAGGATCCACTCATGGCAGCATATAGACGAGAGGTGGACGCAGTGGCTGGTCATTTCAAGGGTTATCAGGTTGACCATATAGACCGGCGCAAGAATGAAGCGGCAGACGCTTTAAGTCGCCTAGGCTCTCAATGTAAACTGGTGCCACCCAATACTTTTCTATATGTGTTTCACAATCCGTCAGTCAAGATACCTACGGAGGAGGATTTGGCTGTCCCTAACCCAGAGGCTCAATTGGTGGTAGCTCTTCATGTTATTCCGGATTGGACAGTCCCATACCTGGCATACATGAACCAGGGCGAGTTACCAGACGACGAAACCTTGGCCCGGCAGATAATCCGGCGGTCCAAGTCTATGACCATTGTCAATGGGGAGCTACATCATTGCCGCGTCACAGGAGCATTTCAGCGTTGTGTCTCTCCTCAAGAAGGTTGTGAGATTTTGCGTGAGATCCACGAAGGAGATTGTGGTCACCACACCAGTTCAAAATCCTTGGTGGCTAAAGCTTTTTGTCACGGCTTCTATTGGTTGACGGCTCATGCTGATGCTGAGGATTTGGTAAAGAGGTGTGACGGTTGTCAGAAGTTTGCACGACGCGCTCATGTTTCGGCTCAAGAATTAAGAATGATTCCAATCCCTTGGTCGTTTGCAACTTTGGGGCTCGATATGGTTGGACCTTTCAAGAGGTCCAAGGACAAGAAGACCCACCTGCTGGTGGCGGTCGATAAGTTTACCAAGTGGGTAGAAGTGGAGCCAGTTAGTAAGTGTGATGCGGCCACGGTGGTTCAATTCATCAAAAAGGTGATATTCCGGTTTGGTTTTCCACACATCATTATCACTGATAATGGTACTAATCTGTCCAAGGGTGCTATGGAAGAATTTTGTCAACATGGGCACATCCAGCTTGATGTGTCATCAGTGGCTCACCCCCAATCTAATGGTCAAGCAGAAAGGGCTAATCAAGAAATTTTGAAAGGTATCAAACCCCGGCTTATGGTTCCTTTAAAGCGGACGCCAGGTTGTTGGGTGGAGGAGTTACCTTCTATGTTATGGAGTATCAACACCACACCAAATAGATCTATGGGTTACACGCCTTTCTTCATGGTTTACGGAGCAGATGCAGTTCTCCCTAGTGACATACGTCATGACTCGCCCTGTGTGGCGGCTTATGTTGAAGCTGATAATGAGAAAGCACGTCAGGACTCACTGGACCTGTTAGATGAGGAGCGTGATCTTGCGGCGGCACGTTCAGTGATTTATCAACAAGATCTGCGACGTTATCACAGCCGCCGGGTTAAAACCAGAACTTTTCAAGAAGGCAACCTGGTGCTCCGGCTCATCCAGGATCAGACTGATATCCACAAGCTATCCCCACCTTGGGAAGGACCTTTTGTGGTCAGTAAAAATTTGCACAATGGATCATATTACCTTATCGATGTTCGAGAGCACAAAGACTCACGTAAATCAGAGGAGGAGACCCAACGGCCGTGTAATATAGCTCATCTTTGGCCTTACTATACTTGATCCATAGGCTCTTTTTTATGTACATAATTATGACAGTGTATATATTATGATAAATATAATAAACCGGAGCCTCAGCTAAAGCGGGGTCTCCGTTGTTTTTTACATCAAGTATGTTTACATGGGGGCTCCTGTTCATAAAGCGGAGTTCTGCTGATCCGGCTTATAAAGTCGCACATATAAAATCACTAGGGGTCTTGGTCGTATCGGAACCTTAGCTACACCTTTTGATCGGCTTAATGCCAAAGGGAAATCACTAGGGGGCTTGGTTGTATCCACAACATAGCTACACCTCTTGATAGGCTTTAGGCCAACAGAACATCATGTGGAACCAAAGAGAGTGTTGCACTAGCACAACTCAAACATAGGCACCCACTGAGCATAGCTCAAATGTTACTTGGGGGCTCTTTGCTTCTCAAAGAACAAAGAGTATGTACCCTTGCAATAGGCTATCAAGCCAGGCTTGGAAGCCAGGTGTATTCACCTAAAACCCCAGGTTATCTTGCCTCTTTAAGTAAGCCACTCCGTCCAGGTAAACCTGGTATGACCCGTCGAACGTTTGACAAGTCAATCTCATAGACCCTGAACTTGTCAAAGTTAAAACGATGATTGGTTAAAGATTGAGGTCCATCTTAAAAGGCTTTGGAAAATGGTTTAACTCAGTGGCCTGGCAGCCCATGAAAAGCCTTGCATATTCTTCTTGTGTTTTTTGCAAAGTTTTTCTTTTTTGATATTCATAAGTATTTTCTGATAAACCGGCGTTTATTACAACCCGGCATGGCTTACAATGCTAAATTGTTAGTACATGATCAGCTATAATCCAACGCTTATTGCTCCGGTCTGGTTTTGACTACACGTCACCAGTTTTTATGGATAACACCGGTGTTTATCATAATCCGATACGGTTTTCTCATAAACCGGCAAACTTAAAAGGAGTCATCAATACTCCAGACTGGTATTATCACCTCTTTTTTAAACAGCCATGGGTCAAACGAACAAGGTAACATGTATTTTCTATGTTATAAACAGCCTTGGTTCTACATCCAGGTTATATATTTGGGCATCATGACCCATCCAGCGGTAAACCGCCAGGACCCTTTTTCAATCTCTTGTATGCAGGAACAAGTTATCATACAGCCACTGTGGATTATGCATATAATAACAATCCCAAAAGCATGGCGAATTATCAGTATCCAGCAAAATAAGTATGCTCGATGGCATAACAGACAAAGTGTTTGAACTAGCCCATTACAAGGCGTTTTTATGCCCACACAAGATAATTTTTTCAGCAAGAATGGTAGGCTACGACGGACTAAACCGGCCTCGGTTCAGGATTCATCACCAGGACGACTTGAAGATTGCGGATCATCTTGAGTTGGTGCATCCTCCTCCTCTGTACCCACTGGCTAGAAATCAATTATTGTCCAATCGATTCCAGTTAAAGTTTGGAACACGACTTCTTCACTTATAAGGGGGGAAGGATCAATATCAGGGGCATAAGTGTGCTTACGAATTGGCAGAACAAGATCCTCCACATCATGTATCAGCGCAGGATATCTTTCCTGATCAACATCATAAACCGGCTGATAATGAGACAGATCCGTTTCATCTGCCAATTTGCTTGCTATGGGACGCATTTCCCTTGTCAGCCTTCGGAGATCATCATTGCTAAATTCTGAACTGTCTTCCTTCACACCGGGATAGCCTTGGCCAATATCTGCCGGTTCAAGATCTGGAATCCATGCCTTGGCCCGGACTAGCGCAGTCAGCGCACCTGACCTTGCAACTGATTTCTTAAGTTCATCCAATTGGGCGCGCAACATTGACAACTTCTCGATGGTTTCCTTTATCAAAGTTGGAGGAGGCCTGTTATAAGCAGCAGTGCAAATAGCCCGTTGGGATCCGGAATATAGCTGCTCTATCAAAGTATAGGCAGCCTTCAGCTTCATCCGCATATCGAAGCCCAGATGGGTAATGCGGGTCCTTGTGACATTGCAAGCATCAGTAAACCGGTAACTGATAAGGTAAAGGGGACTTGAAAAACATCAGATGAGGGCGTTTACCAAATACATCAGAGGTCATAGCATTTATTTGCCACTTTAAACCTGTCAGTTCCTCAACCACCAGTTTAAGGGCTGCTTCTGCGTCCTCGGCCTTCTTTGCTAAAGCAGCCTTCTCTGTATCCCAATCTGCACGTTCCTTCTTAAAGGTTTCCTTCAGCTTCTCCATGGCTGCTAAGGCATTAGTCAATTCCTCCTTGGCCTTAGAAGCCTCCGCTTGTTGAGATTTAATGTTCTCCTGAAGATCAGCGGTTTGGGCGTCCTTTTTACTCAGCTCAGCCTATAAAGGAAAGACATATCATCAATGGGCTATATATATTTAAAGTACCAAGCGTATAACAAGTTATGCCATTTGCACTTGGGGGCTAATGCCTACTCGATCTATTCTAGAAAATTATTTCAAGTCCCAAGTGTAATGCAAGCATTATTCTTGGCACTTGGGGGCTAATGTACATCTGTTGAACGTAACAATGGTTAAAGTCCCGATTCACCTTGGAAAGATAGACCGACCCTTGGGGACTACATAGGCGAAAGTTATAGGTTACAATGCTAAAGTACCGGTTCATTTTAAAAGGATCAACCAACCCTTGGAGGATAAGGATGCAGAGTTACGCTATTATAAAGTCCCGGTTTTCGATTGTCATCGTAAATAGGCCCTTGGGGGCTACTGGAATTGGTACTTACAATTGGACTTCAGAGAGAAAAAGTTATTACCTCATAACGTTCCTTCATTAAGTTCACTAAACCGGCTTCATAGTCACGGTTGGCGTGGAGACGGTTTAAAAAACCAAAATGGAGTTCTTGAGCATTGAGATGAGCATAGCTGGATAAATCGGTGCTCCATTTGCCCTTTTCCATGACAGAACATTCCTCCTTGGCGCTATGTTTTGACAGTGCAATAGGGTTACCAGGGGAGGTGTGGCCAATGCCAGTGATGATAATATCATCCTCCTTGTCACCGGTAGTTGGCACTAGAGTGGACGGGATGTTAGCAGTCTTAGCCGGACTGGACGGACCAACTTCAATATGGACCGGGCTCGTCGGTTCATCAGTATGGTCTGCTATTTCAAACTCTTCTTGTTCATCAACATTATGATCTTGAGGGGACGGTTCATCAAACGTGGCCTCAGTATTTGGACCTTCCAGTTCTGTAGTCGGCTCCGGTTCAATCACCACATGGTCGTCAGGCGGGTAATTCGCCCGAGCCTTCTTGCTGGGTCTAGCCTTGGCTCTGAAAGAAAAGGATGCAAAGGTTAGCATAGCATACAAAGTGTAAAGCGTCAAAAGATTGAGTTGAAATACATACCCAGCAATGGTCTTAAGAGGAGGGAGTTGTGTGGCCGTCGATTCGTCGGATGATGAATGAGGTGTTCCCTGATAATTTGAATCGGACGGATTAAGAGGTTGTCGGAAATAGCCTGCCTTGGGATAAGAAGTATCATAAGTGGGTGAGACCTCAGGTCGACGTTTTCGAACCGGGGTGTCTGGTAAACCGGCCGAAGTGACCACTTGGCTGCTGTGCCGAGTTGTGCGGCGAGCCTCGTGTTGCGGCTTCTTCAAAAGAAATTTTGGATCCAAGTGAGCAAGAGGGTGAGAAAAATTTATTTTCCGGATTGTTCGACGGATTTTCTGTTTTGACGGGGTGCTTGAACCGGGGGAAGAGTAATTACCTCTGCGTCGTCGGCTTGGCTGCCCTCAGCGTCATCCTGATAATAAGCATTGTCAATGAGGTGTATGAAAAGTGAACCAAGAGAGTCAAGTTATACCTCTAGGTCCGGTTCATCAGGGTCGTCATCAAGCTCTAAAGCGATGGTTTCAGTTGCTCTCCTCTTCGCAGGTTTCTTGACAGCCTTCGTTTTAGGACAAGAGGTCTTCACCGTTTTCTCCTGTGATTTCTTTTTCCAGAATGGGTCATCACCCTGTTTAAAGGATGGGCAGAGGGTATTAAGAGTTGAATAGTTCAAAGAATATCAGATATAAAGCGGAAGCAAAGGAATTCTTACAGCAGGCGGTTTGTTCCTTGTGTAAAACGGACTTAGCCCGGTTTTACTACAGACAGCTTTCGGTTCATTCAACATTTTCTTGACAGACTCAGTGACTTCATCATCTGTTAGCTGAATTTCAATATGACGTTGAGAGTTTTTTAAGTCACCAGTGTACTCGCACATTAAACCGGAGCGGCGACTTAATGGCAAGATACTCCAGGTCAGCCAGCAACGAACAAAGTCCACACCTGTCAAACCGTTGGCCATGAAAGCTCTAAGCTTGGCGAGTCGTGGTGCATATGAGGCATGTTCCCTAGCAGTTAACCGTTGTGGAAGTGGGTGTGTGTTCGTAAGCCGGTGAGCATGGTAACCCGGCAGAGGGTTCTCATCTTCAGGAGAAGTGTCCTTACAACAGAACCAAGTTTCATTCCAATCCTTTGGGTGACTGTGTAGTTTGGCATGAGGAAAGATGAATCCTTCCTTTTCTGAATAGAAATGCCACCAAGTTCAGTGTTCGGTCCGTCTACGAGTTCAGTGCGACGGTTTAAGTGGAAGAAATCCTAGAACAACTCGATAGTCGGTTTCTTGTAGATAGGCTTCACAAAACACCTGAAAGTTGCAGATATTGGATACAGGGTTGGGTCCAATATCTTGAGGGTGGATCTGAAAGCTGGCAAGTACATCACGGAAAAACTTGGATCCAGGCGGTTTAAAACCGCGGCCCATGTGATCAGCAAATACTACTACTTCGCTGTCTTTGAGGGTAGGAGGGCATTCAGGACCAGGAACTCGCCAATGGATTTCATCCTTCTTCGACAAGGTGCCAATTTTGACACATCCATTCAGTTGCTCCTCAGTAACCCGGGAAGGGACCCAGTTATAGAAATAGAATTGTTTGGTCATTGCAAGTGAAGAGCTGGAAAGGAATAATGCCGGTTTATGATTCATAATGACAATGCATAAAGTACAACAGGTTGAGGAAAAAGGAATTCAAGCATGTAAACTTGATAAACCAGAGGAAGTTATAAACCGCCTACGACAGAGTGTTTATAAATGGTAAAAGCGATGAGCGGTTTACAAGGGTACTAATGGCATATGATAGATTACTTCCTACAAGGATAAACCGCCTACGCAGATAAAAAAGACACAAATCTAAGGCAGGAATGACTAAGTGAGGAAAACAGGTTTCACAAGTTTGCATTGGAATTTTGGATCTACTATAAGTCAAGAAAAGAAAAAAATATCTAGACCTAAAAAAGTTTGGCCCTGAAGCAGTTCACAAAAGTTCCAGACCAAGTTGTATTTAAAGTTTGGTTTAATGGCGGAGATAAGGAATATCATAGTTACTGCACGGAACGCATCAAGCCTGAGGTCTGCTATCTATGGACTTACGAAGAACACTAAGAGAGCGCCATGAACCCGTATGAACCCTAAGTGGATCTACAGAGGAGAGAAGGGAGAGACTTACAGCGGCTGTTGAAGTAGCGGAGGTGCGTCGCGTCTCTCTGGTGCGATCAGGTCGATGCAGCGACCAATGGTGAAGCAGAGGTGAAGCTCGACGACGGCGGCGGCGCTCGGGTGCAGGAGCGTCGCAAGGAGGAAGAAGAGATGGAGAGGCAAAGGAAAGAAAGGGAAAGGGGTCCTCAGCCTTATTTATAACGGTAAATAGATAAGCGACAGGCGCAGGAATCGAGGAGCCCAAATAAATGGATATATAACGAGGTTGTCGTTTCGATTGTTGGATGCTCATAAATGAAAGGGTATCTTTGGCATTAAATGAACAGATGACATCACGGCGGTTTACTACAAATCTGGAGGATGATGTCATGGCGGTTTACAAGATCTATGTGAAGGTGCAAAGGGTGGAATTCTTCTAAGTGCTGAAGATTGACATGAACAAGTTCAAATCAATCTAGGGCCTAATGTTGGGGATATTACTACTGGACGTAAACCGGCCAGGAGAGGCCGGGTTATCCTCGTGATGATTATCTTATTTGAAGCCCTTGAAGACATGAATGATGGCGCTTCATCAAGGCCCGAGGCCCAAAGGCGAGTTAAGGCTTGTAGACATAAACCGATATTTATGTATACTTGTGTGATAAGTTAGGAGTAGAAACCGAGCCAGAGACGTTTATGATCCGGCCTCGGGACTCTGTAAACTAGCGGGCGTCGACCTATGTATATAAAGGGACACCCCGGCGAAGGTTAAGGGACAACAGACAACAACTCTAGAACCAGACAAAGCGGATTCACTCCCTGGTCATCGAAACCCTAGCAATGCCATCACAACTGGAGTAGGCTTTTACCTTCATCGTAAGGGGCCGAACCAGTATAAACTATTGCATCCTTTGTCCGCTTTAAACCACTTTAAGCTAACCCGTAGCAATGGCTCCACGACTAATCCCTTTCACGAGGACATCTGCCGTGACAAAACCATGACACAGAGGATCAAAACCGAGACCTTGACCCCAGATTCGAAGAGGATCCAGACATATTTGTGGAGCTTGAGGATGGAGTATTCTACCAGGTGAGCTATGATGGCATAGAGGTGGCCATCCTCGCCGACTATCCCGGCCTCCTCCCTGCCTCGCATGTAAGTAATCAAGAGACACCTTCCTCATTACGCCTCACCCACCGCACTATTTCGTTCTCCAAAGGGAGGACCCCGACACCTCAACGTGCACCAGAGGCATCTCCTAGGAGAACGATGCCCGCGCCAAGCAAATCTTCGAAGAGGAAGGCGAACGACAACATGGCAATCAAAGAGGTATGGTTTTTTAATCATGCCCCCTGGCAGTAACATCAAACTGTGACATTATCCGTCGTGTCTTATCAGGAAGAGCATTCGCCGGACTATGTCCGGGGATCCTGCCAGCCGCGCCTCCACAAGTCAGGTTCCAGACCCTGCCTTAAAGGCAAGGGCTGATATGAGAGTGACGCTGGATTGTCCTTCGGCAGAGGATTCGAATGATGTATCTGTCCCAAACTCTGAAGTGGAAAGCGCCATGAATCATCGGCGCCGGTAGGCCATTCTTCGAGACCTCGGCTTTACAGAAGAGGAATTCAACGCCTTCAGCTCGGCTGATGCATACATCCGAGCTGCTTGAGATGGGCTTACCAGAGCCACCGACGAGCATTTGAAAGATATGCGGGTAAGTACACATCTGTACAAATCTGATAATTATATACCAGTAGCCCCCGAGACTTGAAGCAGTTGATACAATTGATTTAAGGATCATTGTATAAGTAGGTGATCACAGAGAAGAACAACCTGTTGACTCAAGAGCTGGAAAAGTGTCGGACCCAGCTAGCTGCAGCTACCGCCGAACTGGAAAAATTCAAGAAGACATCGCCTGGTAATGTTCCCCTCCATCGAGAAAACATAATCATATACCAGTAATATTAATACTTTTTGCATTCCCCATGGCAAGATAATCGGATCAACTGAAGGAGGCCTTGAAAGTCGCGCAAGTGGGTGAACAAGAAGCCAAAAGGCAACTGGCCGCGGGCGAACGTGTGCTGACATGGGTCAGGGATGATAAAAATAAGCTGCAATATTCCAACAACCTACTGGGCGAAGAACTAAAAGATGTGCGAGCCCAGCTGGCCGACTTTGTGAAGGAGAATATGAGACTACGAGGCAGCATATTCAGTATGCGTTGCGAACTTGCCTCTATATAATTCGGCAAGGACAGGAACTGGCAGATTTATGTGTGCAGGTATGCTGTCTGGCCGTCCTGAAGAGGAAACGTCCGGATCTCAAGGCGACCTGCTATAAGAGCTGTACCAAATGCACGAGCGAGCTCGGCAAGCACTGTGTAGTGTTGCCAAGGCTTTATGGCCATCCGCCTCCCCTCCAGGAAGTATGGAGGAGCTCGTGCAGCTATTCAAAGGAGCACGACGGTGTATTCGATTATGGAAGATATCAGCCTGCCAAGAAGGTGCACGGGAGGCCTGGCCATGGTGAAGACACGGTACACCAAGCTTGACCCGAATCATATGGCCCGGGTTGGGCCTAAGGGGTCAGATGGAAAAGAGTTTCCAGTTAGTTTGGTATTTGACCAAGTAAAGGTAGCCGCCAAATATTGCCAATAGGATTGTAAGCTAGAGAGCCTGTTAGACGGCATAGAGGAAGAAGTTTTTGAGTCCAAGTGACTATGTACTTCAATTGACATAATTGTCCCTAGCCGGATTGTAAAACGATTGTCATGGCAGACCTTTTTTCTTCGACCTCTGGATCCGAAGATGCGGAGTGTTTCTGAATACCAAAGCGGCCATATAGACCGGGATATGCATGGAAACCAGGCATAGGGGTCATAGTTGCTTGAACAGACAAGTGGTATCCGGCTAGCTATGTTATATTACATTGTAGTTGTAAGAAACATCTTCCAGAGAGAATAGTTCTGTTAAGGGTTCCTTTCCCTAGGTGAACATGTGTTTAGTGTGCATGCCCAAACTGCGATTAAAAAATCGTAGTGTACGTGACATCTGGGGGTTCATAGTATAATAAGTGCAACACGTCTTTAGTACGCCGACCGAATATTCCCTTAAGAACGCCACCTTTCGGCTTCACCCAGTCTGAGGTACACGTCCGGATGACCCGGCAGTAACAATCGCAGAGGTGCTCCCTTTTTGCCCTAGCCGAACAAACGGGAACATAGGGCATAAGCACAGGAGCCAGGCAACCCAGCTTGGCCAAAACTTAAGTCATAACGATGCATATAATGGCGAAAAAGGTACATATGAGGAAAAAGACACATGTGTGGTGAGCTTGATGCTCGAAAAATAATAATAAGCTTCTGTACAAGAAGCCCCCAGGTATTATGGGCGTACATATTTAAGGATGTGTGCGTCATAGGTGTGTGGTTTAGCCGCACAAGAGCTTAAAGCTTGAAGAAACATTAATGAGAGGAAAAATAATGGAAACAAAGGGAGAAGAAGACGAACATAGAGTCCGGCTCTAGGTGTAGAATCTTCGGAGTCTAATGGCATTCCACGGGTTCGGCTCTAAGCGGTTGTCCGATGCATCATGCAGGCGGTACGATCCTCCAGTAAGAACTTCATCTATGATGAAGGGACCCTCCCACTTGGGCTTGAGTTTGTCCTTTTTCTTCTCTGGTAAGCATAGAACGAGTTCGCCAACGTTATAAGTCTTGGCCCGCACTTCTCTGCTTTGATATCTGCGAGCCTGCTGTTGATAAAATGCAGAACGGGCTTTTGCGACGTCGCGCCCTCCTCCAGGGCATCTAAGACGTCCTGCCGATCAAGCTCGGCCTCTCTCTCTTCATACATGCGCACTCGAGGTGAGTCATGAATAATATCACAGGGTAACACGACCTCTGTGCCGTACACCATGTAGAAGGGTGTATATCCGGTAGTGCGATTGGGCATGGTCCGCAGCCCCCAGAGTACGGCGTCGAGCTCCTCAACCCAGTGCGTGTCTGATTCTTTCAAAGACCGCACTAGTCTAGGCTTAATGCCACTCATAATAAGACCATTAGCTCGTTTGACTTGACCGTTTGTTTGCGGATGATGATGAAGGCATAATCGAGCTTAATGCCCAGGTTAGCACGCCAGGCTTTCACTTCATCGGCTGTAAAGTTGGAGCCGTTATCAGTGATGATGCTGTATGGGACGCCATAATGGTGCACAACTCCGGATATAAAGTTTATCACCGGTCCGGCTTCGACCGTTTTAACTGGTTTGGCCTCTATCCATTTGGTGAATTTATCTACCATGACCAGCAGATATTTTTTCTTATGGCTTCCTCCTTTAAGGGGTCTGACCATATCAAGCCCCCAGACCGCAAAAGGCCAAGTAATGGGGATTGTTTGTAGAGCGGTGGGAGGCATATGGCTTTGGTTGGCGCAAAGTTGGCATCAGACACAATGTTGGACAAGGTCCTGTGCATCTGCTCGGGCTGTCGGCCAATAGAAACCTGTACAGAAGGACTTACTTACAAAGGCCCGAGCCGCGGCGTGGTGACCACCGAGACCGGCATGAATTTCGGCCAAGAGCTGTCGTCCCTCTTCTTCGGAGATACATCTTTGAAGTACTCCAGTAGCGCTTTTCTTGTAGAGCTCTCGGTCATGTACCTTGTAGGCTTTCGAGTGCCAGATAATGCAGCGAGCCTCATTCTGATCCTCAAGGAGCTCTCTCCTATTAAGGTAGGCCAAGAAGTGTTCAGTCCATGGGGCAATTACTGCCATGATAAGATGGGCCGATGATGTAATTTCGGTGGCTGAACCCCCGATGAAATCGATATTGTGTTCGGAATCTATGGGTATAATCGGGTCTGGACTTGTGTTGCCGCTCTCCCCCTGCCACACCACGGATGGCTTGCAGAGCCTTTCTAGGAATATGTTAGGCGGGACAAGGTCGTGCTTGGCGCCGATGCGAGCAAGCACATCCGCCGCTTGATTACTTTCTCGAGCCACATGATGAAACTCGAGCCCCTCGAACCAAGCTGACATTATGAGAACGGCATTATGATAGGCCGCCATCTTCGGATCTTTGGTGTCAAAATCTCCATTTATTTGGGATATTGCGAGGTTTAAATCCCCGCACACCTCTAGGCATTGTATACCCATGGAGGCAGCCATCCGGAGACCATGCAATAAGGCCTCGTATTCGGCTGCATGTTTGTAGTCTGTGTATAATATTCGGAGTACGTACTGAACTGTGTCTCTAGTGGGGGACGTTAAGACAACGGCCGCTCCTAAGCCCGCCAGCATTTTGGAGCCATCAAAGTGCATGACCCAGTTGGAATATGTGCCGTACTCTTTAGGGAGTTCAGCCTCTGTCCATTTGGCGATGAAGTCGACCGGTACTTGGGATTTAATGGCTCGGCGCGGCTTGTATGTTATGTCGAATGGAAGAAGCTCAATGGCCCACTTTACGATCCGTCCTGTGGCATCGCGGCTGTTTATTATGTCATTGAGTGGTACTTCGGAAGCCACCATGATTGAGCACTCTTGAAAGTAGTGTCGTAGCTTCCGGGATGCCATGAAGACCGTGTATGCTATCTTTTTGTAGGTACCGGGATTTGCATGGTGTGAGGACAGTGGATACGTAGTATACTGATTTCTGAAGTTGGAATTTGTGTTCGTCCTCCTCTCGCTCGACGACGAGCACTGCGCTCACCACCTGGTGTGTTGCCAAGATGTATAATAACATGGGTTCACTGATGTTCGGCGCGGCAAGCATTGGGTTGCTTGCTAAAAGAGCCTTTATCTCTTCCAGTTCGGCCATTGCCGCATCCATCCACTCGAAGTGGCCGGTGCGTCGGAGAAGGCGATAAAGTGACAATGCTTTTTCTCCTAGTATGGAGATAAAGCGGCTTAAAGCTACCACACATCCGGCTAGTTTTTGGACCTGTTTAAGGTCTATAGGTGTAGCCAATTGAGACAAAGCTCGGATTTTGGCTGGATTTGCCTCAATTCCCCTATTGGAGACGATGAAGCCCGACAGTTTTCTGGCGGGGATGCCGAAAACACACTTTTTCGGATTTGACCCACTTTTTCGGATTGAGCTTGATGTCATATGTACAGAGGTTGTTGAATGTGAGACGCGGATCATCTATCAATGACTCGACGTGCCTAGTTTTGATGACGACGTCTTCCACATATGCTTCAACTGTCTTGTCGATCTGTTTCTCCAGGCATGTTTGAATCATGCGTTGGTAGGTGGCGTCGGTGTTTTTAAGTCCAAAGGGCATAGTGTTGAAGCAGAACGGCCCGTATGGGGTAATGAATGCCGTTGCGGCTTGGTCGGACTCCTTCATTTTGATTTGATGGTATCCAGAGTATGCGTCGAGGAAACACAGTGCATCGTGTCCCGCAGTAGCATCAATAATCTGATCGATGCGGGGGAGGGGGAAGGGATACTAGGGCAGGCCTTGTTGAGGTCTTTGAAATCGACGCATGGGCGCCAGGATTTATCCTTCTTTGGCACCATCACCAGGTTTGCTAGCTAGTCCGGGTGTTTTATTTCTCTGATGAATCCAGCCTCAATTAACTTGGCTAACTCCTCCCCCATAGCTTGTCGTTTGGGTTCAGAAAAGCGTCGCAGTGTTTGCTTGACCTATTTATATCCCTTCAATATGTTGAGTTTGTGTTCGGCCAACCTGTGTGGGATTCCTGGCATGTCAGAAGGGTGCCGGGCGAATATGTCCCAGTTCTCGCGCAGGAACTCTCATAGTGCAGCGTCAACCGTTGGGTCCAGTTGTGCTCCGATGGATGCTATCTTCTTGGGGTCCGTTGGGTGGACTTGAAATTTGACTATTCCGTCTGCTGGTTCAAAGGAGGTGGATTTGGGTCGCTTGTCCAGGATTACGTCGTCCTTATCCACCCTGGAGCGCAGTGTGGTTAACTCTTCGGTCGCGAGGGCTTCAGACAGTGCCTCGAGGGCCAGGGATGCGGTTTTGTTTTCGGCGCGGAGTGCTATGTCCGGAATACTGGCAAGAGTGATAATACCATTGGGCTCAGCATCTTGAGCTTCATGTACCCGTAATGAGGTATAGCTTGGAAGCGTGTAAATGAATCTCGCCCCAATAGGGCGTGATATCCACTGTTGAAAGGGGCCACTTGGAAGGTTATCTCTTCGGACCGATAATTCTCCGGCGTGCAGAATACCACGTCGAGCGTGATTTTTCCCGCGCATTGCGCCTCCCGACTGAGAATGATTCCTCCGAAGGTCGTGATACTTTTCTCGATGCGGCTCCTGTCTATTACCATTTTGTTGAGTGTGTCCTAGTAGATGAGGTTTAGTCCGCTGCCGACGTCCATGAGCACTTTGGTGAGCCGAAAACCGTCCACAATTGGATTGAGGACCAAGGTGGCTGGTGCCCGGACTGTCCGGAATTTTGGTTCGTCACTGGCATTGAAAGTTATGGCCGTGTCGTTTCAGTGGTTTATTGTTGTGACTTGGTAGACTTCGGCGAGGTCGCGGAGGGCCCTGTTGCGCCGATTGTTTGAAGCGAAAGTCTCGAAGACCGTCAATACGATGAGGTCGTCATCTTTCGGGGGATTGCTCTGAGGTTTTTTTGGTGAGGTTATCCTCGTCGCTCTTGGCCACTTGCCGGAGTATCCAACATGCTCTAAGGCTGTGGGTTGCTATGGTATCCGATGTTGTGTGTATTTTGCATGGCCTATCGAGCCATCCCTCCAGAACAGTTTCGCGCCCCATGATGGGCTTAGATTTCTTTACTATTGGGTCGGGCGCCCTGCGAGGGTGCATCCTTTTTGCACGGACGAGGGGTTGAGTGGAAACCAGTGGTTTCCAGCGAGCTGCCTGAGTTTTCCAGGCACTTTCCATTGCACAGTACTTCTGTACTATGGTTGCCAAGTCAGCGAAGTGTAATACGTGGTGACAGTTGATGGTGTTGAGGATTCCTTCATCCATGCAATTATTGCAGAATACCGAGATCGCATCTTCATCGCAGCAATCTTTAATCTTATCTTTGACAAGGAGGAATCTGGCCCAAAAAGTGATGGACTATTTCCTGAGACTGATGTCGTATGTACATGAGATCTTGCATATCTAGGTGGACGGGTGGCTTTAAATCAGAACCCTGACTGTCGTGGTTTTGTCACGGCAGATGTCCTCGTGAAAGGACTTAGTCGTGGAGCCATCGCTACGGGTTAGCTTAAAGGGGTTAAACCGGACAAGGGACACGAGAGTTTTATACTAGTTCGACCCCTTACGATGAAGGTAAAATCCTACGTCTAGTTGTGATGGATTTGCTGGGGTTTCGATGATCAGGGAGCGAATCCGCTTTGCCTGGCTTCGAATTGTTGGCGTCTTGTCCCCAAACCGCTG
The DNA here is from genome assembly GCF_003073215.2 of Triticum urartu. Lineage (NCBI taxonomy): Eukaryota > Viridiplantae > Streptophyta > Magnoliopsida > Poales > Poaceae > Triticum > Triticum urartu. Next base: position 22,393 of record NW_024120109.1, read on the forward strand.
CCGGGTCGTCCCTTTATATACATAGGTTGACGCCCGTCGGTTTACAGAGTCCCGAGGCCGGATCATCAATGTGTCCAACTCTGTCTTTATCCTTCCTATCTTACAATACAAGTTACATGAGAAAGTCGGTTTATATCTACAGGCCTTAACCCGCCTTTGGGCCTTGGGCCTTCATAAAGCGCCACCAACATTTGTCTTCCTGGGCTTGTGATCCTCATAGACTTAACCTGACTACTCCTGGCCGGTTTACGTCCAGTAGTAATATCCCCAACATTAGGCCCCAGATTGATTTGAACTTGTTCATGTCAATCTTCAACACTTAGAAAAATTCTTGCCCTTGCACCTTCGCATAGATCTTGTAAACCACCGTGACGTCATCCTCCGGATTTGTAGTAAACTGCCGTGATGTCATCTATTCATTAAAGTCGAAGATGCCCTTTATTAATGAACATCCAACCATCAAGGCGCCAATTTTATTAAATATCCATTTTGAGCTCCTCGATTCCCGCGCCTGTCGCTTATCTTTTCACCTTATAAATAGGGTTGAGGCCCCTTTTTCTTTTTCCCCCGCTGCCTCTTCGTCTCTTCTTCCTCCTCGCGACGTCCCTGCACCCGAGCGCCGCCGCCGTCGTCGAGCTTTGCCCTTGCCTCATCGTCGGACGCTGCATCAACCTGACTGGACCAGAAAAGTGCGGCGCATTTCCTCCGTTCCTGTAACACTGTAATACCTCTCTCTTTCCGCCCAAGATCTTCTCCATTAGGGTTTTATTCATCAGAGTTCATCGAAGTTCTAGAGTTGTTCTTCCTTGTCCTTCTTGGTAGCATTGTAGGCTAGTCTTAGATCTGCTTTAGCCCTTGCACGACCGTAACCACAATCTCACCCTTCCTTATTAGATCACTCCTTTATATAAACAACAACTCTTCTGATTCTGACGAACTGGTTAAACACCTGAAGTTTTTATGTTTGAATATATTCCAGTTTTCTGTCACCCCTTAGATCTGAAATCACCATATAAATCTGTGAAACCTGTTTCCCTCACTTAGGTATTTTTAGATCTGTACCCTTCACACCAATATAGGCGGTTTAACTTTTTGACGTATAATAATCCGGCAGGTACCATTAGTCCCTTTTAAACCGCTGATTCATTTATACTCCAGTTTAACAGTATGCATATACCTCTGCTTCTTTTCATTGCTTTACCATTCATAAACACTCTATCATAAGCGGTTTATTACTTCCTTCGATTTATCAATTTCACATGTTTGGATTCCTTTTCCCTCAACCAGTTGTACCTTATGCATCACCATCATAAACTGGCATTATCTTCTTCCCAGCTCTTCACTTGTAATGGCCAAACAGTACTATTCCTGTAACTGGGTCCCTTCCCGGGTTACTGAGGAGCAACTGAATGGAATGGTCAAAATTGGCACCTTGCCGAAGAAGAATGAGATCCGATGGCGAGTTCCTGGGCCGGAAAATCCTCCTACCCCCAAACAGGGTGAAGTAGTGGTGTTTGTTGATCATATAGGGCGTGGCTTTAAACCGCCCGGATCTAAGTTTTTTCGAGATGTACTTGCCAGCTTTCAGCTCCACCCTCAAGATATTGGACCCAACTCGATATCCAATATATGCAACTTTCAAGTTTTTTGTGAAGCGTACCTACAAGAAGAACCAACTGTCGAGCTGTTCCGGGATTTCTTCCATTTAAACCGTCGCGCTGAATTTGTAGAGGGACCCAATACTGAACTTGGCGGCGTCTCTATTCAGAAAAAGAAAGAGGTTGAGTTTCCTCATGCCAAACTTCACAGTCACCCAAAAGAGTGAAATCAAACTTGGTTCTATTGCAGAGACACTACTCATCCGCTTCCGCAACGACTAAGTGCCCAGGAACGGCCTCATACGCACCTCAACTCGCCAAGCTTAGAGCCTTTATGGCCAACGGTTTAACAGGTGTGGACTTCGTCCGTTGCTAGATATCCTGGAGTATTCTGCCGTTAAGTCGTCACGCCAGTTTAATGTGCTTGTGCACTGGTGATGTACAAGACTCCCAACGTCATATCAATATTCAGCTAACAGATGAGGAAGTCATTGAGTCTGTTAAGAAAATGTTGAATGAACCGGATGCTATCTGCAGCAAGACCGGGTTAAGCCCCTTTTGCACGCAAAACAAACCGCGTGTTGTAAGTATTATCTGTACTTCCGCTTTACACCTGATATTTTTGGACTGTGCAATCTTTGAATACCCTCTTCCCATCTTTAAACAGGGTGATGATCCATTCTGGAAGAAAAAACCTTAGGAGAAAGCGGCGAAGCCTTCTCATCCTAAAAAGAAAGCTGTCAAGAAAACCACGAAGAGAAAAGCGCCTGAACCCATCAGTTTAGAGCTTGATGACGACCCTGATGAACCAGATGTAGAGGTAGAGCTTGATTCACTTGGTTCACTCTTCATGCACCTCATTAACAATGATATTTATCAGGAGGGCGCTGAGGGCAGCCAAGCTGACGATGCAGAGGTAATTATCATTTCCTCCGGTTCAGACCCTCTGCCAACACAAAAAATCCGTCAAGAAGTCCGGAAAGTAAGATTTTCTCACCCTCTTGCTCATTTGGATCCAAAATTTCTTTTGAAGAAGCAGCAGCATGAGGCTCGCCGCACAACCAGGCACAGCGGCCAAACGGTCACTTCGACTTGTTTACCGAATACCCCAGTCCAGAAACGCCGACCTGAGGTCTCACCCTCCTCTAACACTTCTTATCCCAAGGCCGGCTATTTCTGACAACCTCTTAATCCGCCCGATTTGAATTATCAGGTGACACCTCCTTCATCCTCCGGCAAGTCAACAACGACACAACTCCCTCCCCTTAAGACCGTTGATGGGTATGTTTTAACTGAATCTGTTGACGCTTTGTATTTGCATGATATTTTCATCCTTGCATCTTTTCCTTTTCAGAGCCAAGGCTAGACCCAGCAGGAGAACTCGGGTGAATAAACCGTCTGAAGAATTGGTTGTTGAACCGGAGCAAACCACTAAACCGGAAGGTCCCCATGTAGACACTATTTTTCATGAACCACCCCCTCCTGATCATGATTTGAATGAGCAAACAGAAGCTAAAGTAGCAGACCTTGCCGACAAACCGACGAGCCCGGTCCATAATGATGATGGACCGCCCAGTCCGGCGAAGGCTACTGATATCCCAACAACTCCAACACAGACTACTGGTAACAAGGAAGATGATGTTGTCATCACTAGTGTTGATCATACCTCTCCTGGCAACCCTATTGCTTTATCCATACATAATGCTAAAGAAGAACATGCTGAAATGGAAAAAGGAAAATGGAGCACCGATTTACCAAGCTATGCCCACCTTAGTGCTCAAGAACTCCATTCTGGCTTTCTCAACCGTCTGCACTCAAACCGTGATTATGAAGCCGGTTTAGTGAATCTGATGAAGGAGCGCTGTGAGGTACTTTCATTGCTTGTCCTTTCTTAAATCCAATTTGTAAGGATCAACTCTAGTAGCCCCCAAGGGCCGGTTTAGGATGGCAATCATAAATCGGGACTTTGTAATATCTTGACGCTTGCATGCTTATCTTTCACATGTCTAGTAATCTTTAAACTAAACCGTTACTTGATCATTGTTTTCTTATACTTTTCGCCTATATAGTCCCCAAGGGCCGGTTTATCTTTCCAGGGTAAACTGGGTCTTTAATCAATGCTTCAACTTTGAACAGATGTACATTAGCCCCCAAGTGTCAAGGATAATGCGTGCATTGTACTTGGGCCTTCCAAAAATTTCTGATAATAGAGCAAATAGGCATTAGCCCCCAAGTACAAAGTGCATAACTTGTTATACGCTTGGTACTTCAAATATACATATCCCAATGATGATTTATCTCGCCTTTGTAGGCCGAGATGAGTAAGAAGGATGCTCAAACCGCTGACCTTCAGGAGAACATTAAATCTCAGCAAGCGGAAGCTTCCAAAGCCAAGGAAGAACTGACTAATGCCTTAGCAGCCATGGAGAAGCTGAAGGAAACCTTTAATAAAGAGCGTGCAGATTGGGATACAGAGAAGGCCAGTTTAACAAAGAAGGCCGAAGACGCAGAAGCAGCCCTGAAGCCAGAGGTTGAAGAACTGACCGGTTTAAAACGATAGATTAATGCCATGACATGTGCCGTATTTGGTGAGTATCCTCATATGAAGTTTTTCCAAGTCATAATATCTTATCAATAGCCGGTTTACTGATGCTTTACCATGACAGGGACCCGCACTACTCATCTAGGCTCCGACATGCAGATGAAACTTAAGGCGGCCTATACTTTGATAGAACAACTGTATTTTGGATCCCAACGAGCCATTTGCACTGCAGCTTATAACAAGCCTCCTCCAACGTTGATAAAAGAAACCATCGAAAAGTTGTCCATGCCGCTTGCCCGGTTGGATGAACTGAAGATAAGCCGCAAGGTCAGGTGCGCTGACTGCGCTAATCCGGGCCAAGGCGTGGATTCTAGATCTTGAACCAGTAGATATTGGTCAAGGCTATCCCGTCGTGAAAGAAGATAGCTCAAAATTCAACAATGATGATCTTCGAAGGTTGACAAGAGAATTGCGACCCATTGCAAGCAAATTGGTAGATGAAACGGATCTGTCTCATTACTAGCCGGTTTATGATATGGAGCGGAAAAGATATCCTGCGACCATACATAACGTAGAAGATCTGATTCCGCCAATTCGTAAGCACACTTATGCCCCTAATATTGATCCTTCCAACCTTATAAGTGAAGAGGCCATGTTCCAAGCTTTAACCGGAATCGATTGGATGATGATTGATTTCCAGCCACTAGGTAGAGATGAAAAGGATGCGCCAATTCAAGATGATCCTCAATATTCAAGTCATCCAGATGAGGAGTCCTAAACCGGAGGCCAGTTTATCAATCGCAGTCTACCACTCATTATGGAAACAATTATTCTGTGTGGGCTGTTAAAGCACCTTGTAATAGGATAGCATAAACACTTTGTCTGTTATGCCATCAAGCATGTTTATTTTGCTTGATACTGATAACTCGACATGCCTTTGGGATCTATTATATGCATAGTCCATTGTGGCTTTTATTTAACTTGTTCCTGTATATAAGAACTTGAAAGTGTCCTAGTGGTTTACCACTGGACGGGTCATGATGCCCAAACTATATACATAGCTTGGATGGATGACCAAGATTGTAATAACCAGATATAAAATAGATGATACCTGTGATATATCTCGTTGGCTAACCAACTGCTGTTATAGTAAGGGTGAAAACACTAATCTGGAGTATTGATGACTCCTTTCCTCCTTACCGGTTCATATAAAAACCATATTAGGTTATGATAACTACCGGTTTGCTCATATAATTCTGGTGACTTCTAGTCAAAACTAGACCGGATCAAATTAATGCCGGTTTAGAACTGATCATGTACTAACAACTGAGCATTGAAAGCCATGCCGGGTTGTAATATACACCGGTTTATCAGAAAATATTCATAAATCCCTTATCAAAAGAGGTTAAAACATTTGCAACAAATACAAGAAAAATATGCAAGGCTTTTCATGGGCTGCCAGGCCCTAAATCGAGGCTTTTCATGGGCTGCCAGGCCGCTGAGTTAAACCATTTTTCAAAGCCTTTTAAGATGGACCTCAATCTTTAACCAATCATCATTTTAACTTTGAAAAGTTTAGGGTCTATGAGATTGACTTGTTAAACGTTCGATGGGTCATACCAGGTTTACCTGGATGGAGTAGCTTACTTAAAAAGGCAGGATAACCCGGGGTTTTAGGTGAATACACCTGGCTTCCAAGCCTGGCTTGATAGCCTATTACAAGGGTGCAAGCTCGTTGTTCTTTGAGAAGCAAGGAGCCCCCAAGTAATATTTGAGCTGTGCTCAGTGGGGACCTATGTTTGAGTTGTGCTTTTTGCAATAGACTCTCTTTGGTTCCACATAATTTCCTTTTGGCTTTAAGCCAATCAAGAGGTGTAGCTATGGTGTAAATACAACCAAGCCCCCTAGTGATTTCCCTGTTTGGCCTTAAGCCGATCAAGAGGCGTAGCTATGGTTCGAATACGACCAAGCCCCCTAGTGATTTCCTTTATATCTGTGTGACTTTATAAGCCAGGTTAGTAAAACTCCATTTTATAAGTAGAAGCCCCCATGTAACCACACACGATGTAAAAAAACAACAGATACCCCGCTTTAGCTCAGGCTCCGGTTTATTATATAATATATACATTGTCATAAGTATGTACATAAGAAGAGCATGTGGCTCAAGTATAGTAAGGCCGAAGAAGATCTATGTTCCACGGCCGCTGGGTCTCCTCCTCCGATTTACGTGAGTCTTTGTGCTCTCGAACATCGATAAGGTAGTATGATCCATTGTGCAAATTTTTGCTGACCACAAAAGGTCCTTCCCAAGGTGGGGATAACTTGTGCATATCAGTCTGATCCTAGATGAGCCGGAGCACCAGATCGCCCTCTTGAAAAGTTCTAGTCTTAACCCGACGGTTGTGATAACGTCGGAGATCTTGTTGATAAATCGCCGAACGCGCCGCTGCTAGATCACGCTCCTCATCTAACAGGTCCAGTGAGTCCTGACATGCTTTCTCATTCTCAGCTTCAACGTAAGCCGCCACACAGGGCGAGTCATGACGTATGTCACTAGGAAGAACCGCCTCTACTCCGTAAACCATGAAGAAAGGCGTGTAACCCGTAGATCTGTTTGGTGTGGTGTTGATACTCCATAACACGGAAGGTAACTCCTCCACCCAACAACCCGGTGTCCGCTTTAAAGGAACCATAAGACGGGGTTTAATACCTCTCAACATTTCTTGATTTTCCCTCTCTGCTTGACCATTAGATTGGGGGTGAGCCACTGATGACACATCAAGCCGGATGCGCTCACGTTGAAAAAATTCTTCCATAGCACCCTTGGACAGATTAGTACCATTATCAGTTATAATGTTGTGTGGAAAACCAAACCGGAATATCACCTTTTTGATGAATTGGACCGTCGTGGCTACATCACACTTACTGATTGGCTCTGCCTCTACCCACTTGGTAAACTTGTCAACCGCCACCAATAGGTGGGTCTTTTTGTCCTTGGACCTCTTAAAGGGTCCAACCATATCTAGCCCCCAAGTTGCAAACGGCCAAGTGATTGGAATCATTCTCAACTCCTGAGCCGAAACATGAGTGCGGCGTGCAAATTTCTAACAACTGTCACACCTTTTTACTAAATCCTCAGCATCAGCATGAGCCGTTAACCAATAGAAGCTGTGACCAAAAGCCTTAGCCACCAAGGATTTTGAACCGGCATGGTGACCACAATCTCCTTCGTGGATCTCGCGCAAAATCTCACAACCTTCTTGAGGAGACACACAACACTGAATCGCCCCTGTCACGCTGTAACGATGTTACTCCCTATTGATAATGATCATTGACTTGGATCGCCGGATTATCTGTCGGGCCAAGGTTTCATCACCTAGTAACTCGTCCCGGTTCATATAGGCCAGGTATGGGACTGTCCAATCCGGTATAACACGAAGGGCCGCTACCAACTAGGCCTCCGGGTCAGGAATAGCCAACTCCTCCTCTGTGGGTATCTTGACTGATGGATTATGAAGTACGTCGAGGAAGACATTAGGTGGCACCGGTTTACGCTGAGAGCCTAGACGACTTAAAGCGTCAGCTGCTTCATTCTTTCACCAGTCTATATGGTCAACTTGATAACCCTTGAAATGACCAGCTACTATGTCCACCTCTCGTCGATATGCAGCCATGAGTGGATCCTTAGAATCCCAAGTGCCAGATACCTGCTAAGCCACCAGGTCCGAGTCACTGAAGCACTTAACTCGGCTTAAATTCATCTCCTTAGCCATCCGAAGGCCATGGAGCAAGGCCTCATACTCAGCTGCATTGTTAGTGCAAGGGAACATTAAGCGGAGAACATAACGAAACTTGTCACCTCGTGGGGAAGTTAGTATGACTCCAGCCCTCGAGCCCTCTAATTGTCTGGACCCATCAAAATGAATAGTCCAGTACATCTTATCTGGCTTCTCCTCCGGTGCCTGCAAATCTGTCCAATCATTAATGAAATCCACAAGTGCTTGTGATTTGATTGCTGTGCGAGGCGTATATTTTATCCCGTGAGGTCCAAGCTCAATAGCCCACTTGGCAATCCGGCCAGTCGCCTCTTTGTTTTGGATGACATCTCCCAGAGGGGCTGAACTAACCACTGTGATGGGATGACCTTGAAAATAATGCTTGAGCTTCCGGGTTGCCATGAAAACTCCATACACTAACTTCTGCCAATGCGGGTACCTCTGCCTTGATTCAATAAGCACCTCATTGATGTAATAACCGGCCGTTGAACAGGATACTCCTTGCCGGCCTCCTTGCGCTCTACCATAATAGCCACATTAACAGCCCTGGCATTAGCAGCCACATATAGCAATAAGGGCTCTTTATCGATCGGAGCCGCAAGAACGGGCGGTTCGGCCAACTGTCTCTTCAAGTCCTCAAACGCTTTATCAGTCGCGTCACTCCAAATGAAACCATCTGTTTTCTTTAGCATCTGAAACAAAGGGATAGCCTTCTCCCCAAGGCGGCTGATAAACCGGCTTAAAGCTGCAATCCGGCCCGCCAAACATTGAACATCATTGATACATGCCGGTTTAGCCAGAGATGTGATAGCCGTGATCTTCTCCGGATTAGCCTCAATGCCTCTGTTAGACACCAGAAAACCCAAGAGCTTGCCTGCCAGAACACCAAAGACACACTTAGCCGGATTAAGCATCATCTTATAGACCCGGAGGTTATCAAAGGTCTCCCTCAGGTCATCTATCAAGGTTTCCTATTTCCTGGATTTCACCACAATATCATCCACATAAGCATGAACATTGTGCCCAATCTATTTATGAAAACAATTCTGAACACAGCATTGATAAGTCGCCTGGGCACTCTTGAGCCCGAAAGGCATAGACACATAGCAGAAGGCTCCAAAGGGAGTTATGAAAGATGTCTTCTCCTGGTCCTTAACTGCCATTTTAATCTGATGATAACCAGAATAAGCATCCAGAAAACACAAACGGTCACAACTCGCCGTAGCATCAATAATCTGATTAATACGCGGGAGAGCAAATGGATCAGCTATACAGGCCCTGTTCAAGTCTATGTAATCCACACACATATGCCAAGTGCCATTTTTCTTAAGTACCAGCACCGGATTAGCTAGCCACTCAGGGTGAAAAACCTCCACGATAAACCCTGCTGCCAAAAGCCAGGCTACCTCCTCACCAATAGCTTTACGCCTCTCTTCGTTGAAGCGACGGAGAAACTGTCTGACCTGTTTAAACTTAGGATCTATATTAAGAGTGTGCTCAGCGAGTTCCCTCGTACACCTGGCATGTCAGAAGGCTTCCATGCAAAGATGTCCCCGTTCTCACGGATGAACTCGATGAGCGCGCTTTCCTATTTCGGATCCAGGTTAGCGCTAATGATGAACTGCTGAGATGAATCGCCAGGAACAAAATCAACCGTTTTAGTGTCTACAGCTGATTTAAATTTCAGTGCCAGATCATGCTCCGTAGTTAGCTTCTTCAGAGAAGTCACATCTACCGGATCAACATTGTCCTTATAAAATTTCAGCTCCTTTGTGGCACAAACCGACTCAGCATAAGCCGCATCCCCTTCTTCACATTCTAAAGCAATATTCCTGCTCCCATGTACCGTGATGGTCCCCTTATGACCCGGCATCTTAAGCTGCAGATAAACATAACACGGCCTCGCCATGAACTTAGCATAAGCCGGCCTTCCGAACAGGGCATGATATGGGCTCTTGATTTTCACCACTTCAAAAGTCAAAGTTTCTGATCTTGAATCATGATCATCTCCAAAAGCCACCTCTAGGGCTATCTTGCCAACTGGGTACGCCGATTTACCAGGCACCACTCCATGAAAGACGGTGTTCGACGGTTTAAGACTCTTGCCTATCAGCCCCATGCGACGGAAGGTATCATAGTAAAGGATATTGATATTGCTCCCTCCATCATCAGCACTTTGGTGAACTTGTAACCCCTGACTTGAGGAGCCACCACTAAGGCCAGATGACCTGGATTATCAACCCGGGGCGGATGATCCTCTCGACTCCATAAAATGGGTTGTTCAGACCAGCACAAATACTGAGGCACCGTCGGTTCAATGGAGTTTACGGCCCTCTTGTGAAGCTTCTGATCGCACTTACACAAGCTAGTGGTAAAGACATCATACTGCCCGCTATTCAACTGCATCGGATTGCTCTCATAACCCAATTGCTGCTGCAGTTGATTCCCCTGATGGTTATAACCTCCTTGGTTGCCCTGATTATCTTGATTACCATGTCCGGCTTGATTACCTTGGAACCCTGAACCGGAGCTGCCGCCTCCATACCCGGCTCATGAAAACCGCCTCCTGAACCGCCGGGCGGGCCATTGTCATATTGAAACATATTAGAATTTTTGAACTCTCGCATGATGAAGCAATCCTTCCAAAGATGTGAAGCTGGCTTCTCCTTCGATCTGTGCTTTGGACAAGGTTGATTTAACAGGCGCTCCAGATTGGGGCCTGACCCTCCGCCCCTCTGGGGCAGTTTGCCCTTATGACGTTGACCGTTATCCTAGGCATTGGTGTTAGCCACAAAGTCCAGGCTATTGTCCGCTTTGCGCTTACCATTGTTCCCATGACCTGCTGGGTTATGCTGCCGCCCCTTGGCACTGCCGTTCTTTTTCCCTTTCCCTGGTTTATCCTCTTCGGAATCAAGGTCCTTAGTACTATCTGAATCGGCATACTTAACCAAAGCGGCCATAAGCGTTGACATGTCATTACAGTGACGTTTGAGCCTTCGCAACTTTAGTTTTAGTGGCATGAACCGGCAGTTGCCCTCCATTGTCAAAACTGCTGTGTCTACATTGATGCGGTCTGATGAATGCAAAATAGCTGAGACTTGCTTCACCCAATGGGTCGTAGACTCCCCATCCTCTTGAACACAAGCGGCTAGGTCCACAATTGACATGGGCTGCTTACATGTATCCTTGAAATTCCGGATAAACCGGCTCTTTAACTCAGCCCATGACGCAATGGAATTAGCTAGTAGACTCTTTAACCAGGTACGGGCCATTCCTTCCAACATCATGGTGAAATACTTAGCACACACTGCTTCATCCACATCAAGCATCTCCATTGCCATCTCATAACTCTCCACCCATGATTCAGGGGGCAAATTGGCAGTGTAATTGGGCACCTTACGAGGGCCTTTGAAATCCTTGGGCAGTCACACATTACGCAAGGCTAGGGTGAGGCATGGTACCCCCAAAGAACTGAAGACCACACCTGGCTCCACGGAGGTGGTTGGACGAACCGGAGTAGGCTGACGAGCTGCATTCTGTGCTGCCAACTCGGCCTCTCGTCACGCTCGGCCATGATCCACCACATCTTGTGCATTAGCACCACCACCCGCAGGGTTACGGTGCCGCGCACTACTTGACACGGCCGGTTCATCAATATGTCTGTTGTAGCTCTGACTTGGACGGGGAGTGGAATGAATCCTCTCGCGGCTATGCGAATAAGCCTGCTGCTGAGTCAAGGCCGTCTGCAGGAGCTCCCTAGACCGTCGTGTCTCAATTGCTACGGGGGACTCGCCATCAATCGGGAGAGCTGCCAACCGCGAAGCGGCTGCAACGATGTTATCCAACGGGTTAGATTAATTCCCCGGGGGCGTCGGAACATGCTATCACACAATGTTGTTCTGACGAGGCGGGTCCATCGTGCGCGGCTGAACCGGCGCTCCTGTTTACCGGTGCCTCGGTCCGGTTTACCACTGGCTGGTTACTGGTTCCTACTCCTGGCCTGTTGAAGAGATTTCTTGGCTCGTAACTCGGCGGGAGGTGTGACCAGTATCTCCTCCTTGGGACATCATCTGAGGCACTCTGATCCAACCTAAGCCGGTAGGCCCGAGCTTCTAACTCGGCCTGTTCTGTAGCCATCCTGGCATTCTCTGTTGCCAGGTAAGCCTTAGCCTAAGTTATCTGATCCTTCACCTTTGCAATCTCCGCGTTGTGTTGATCCCGGTTTGCTGCATCCACCTCCGCTGCTAGCAACGTTGCTAAAGTGTCAAACAGATCGGATAAAACCTGAGCCGGAGGCGATGCAGAACCCCCCGCTCCCACTGGCGTTGTTGTTGCTGAACCCTAGATCATTGCCGCGGCGGGAGAAGAGGTGTGCGCTGGT
>NW_024120110.1:0-9243 GCF_003073215.2 Triticum urartu
AAGAAGCCATCTAGCTACTAGCTATGGACCCGAAGGTCTGAGGTAAACTACTCACACATCATCGGAGGGGCCATGGAGTTGATGTAGAGGCCCTCCGTGATCAATGCCCCCTCCGGCGGAGCTCCAGAAAAGGCCCCAAGATGGGATCTCTTGGGTACACAAGGTTGCGATAGTGGAAATAGGGTTTCCTGATGCTCCTGGATGTTTTTGGGGTATGTGAACATATATAGGAGGAAGAAGTAGGTCGGTTGAGCCACGAGGGGCCCATGAGGGGGGAGGGCGCGCCGCCGTACCTCGTGGCCACCTCGTTGGTTGCTTGACGTCCACTCCAAGTCCTCTGGATCACGTTTGTTCCAAAAATCATGCTCCCGAAGGTTCCATTCCGTTTGGACTCCGTTTGATATTCCTTTTCTGCGAAACACTGAAATAGGCAAAAAAACAGCAATTTGCGCTGGGCCTTGGGTTAATAGGTTAGTCCCAAAAATAATATAAAAGTGTAAAATAAAGCCCATTAACATCCAAAACAGATAATATAATAGCATGGAACAATCACAAATTATAGATACATTGGAGACGTATCAGCCATGGCAGTCGAATATTTTAAGAGATAACAAGCTGAAAGCCCGCAATTCTTCTATGAAACAAAAGTGAATAAGGGGACAAATGATGTGGAAGCATTCTTTAGGGTGGATGTGAGAACAAGACCGCTATACCCCAAATACAAGGACTGTGTCTTCTTTGATACAACCTTTTGCACCAACAAATATAACATGCCTTTTGCTCCAATAGTTGGCATCAACAAGCATCTTAAAACTGTTGTCCTAGGTTGTGCATTTCTTCCAAATGAGAAAATTGAAACCTTCAAGTGGGTCTTTCGAAATTTTTTGCTTGCCATGAACAATGAGTACCCAGCAAACCTTATGATCGATCAATGTAAAGCAATGGAAGCTGCAATTTCTAATGTGTTGCCTCACACGGTACACAGGTGTTACAAGTGGCATGTATAGTGCAAGGTGTGTGAGAAACTTGGGAGAATGCTTACCAGGGATTCAATCTTTGTGAAAGTTTTCTATGAGTGCATCAATGGGTCTGAGACAGTGGATGAATTTGAAGAAACATGGCAGCACATGTTGTATTGCTTCGGGTACACAAAGAATAGGCACTTGCAAAACATGTGGGAATGCCATCACACATGGGCTCCTTCATATTCCAAGAATGATTTCTCCCCATTCACGAGTATGACCGGGAGATCAAAGGGGCTAAATTCTTATTTCAAGACATTGCTGCATCCGAAGAACTCGGTTTGGACATCTTTAGGGCAATATGAACTGCTTTAAGAAATGATGCTAGACCGTGAAGAGAATGCTGCTTTCACTGGAGAAAAAATAACAACACCACTTTGTGGGCGGTACATACAATAAAGTACAATCCATCAATCTAATGCATGCTTCCCTTGCAAAAATAACCATAAAAGTAACAAAAAACCCACCAAAAATTGTTAAATGCAGGTACAATATAGAGCGTTAAGTTGTTATGTTCTATACACACAATGTTTTTGGCAAGTTCCAAGAGAAAGTGACAACATCAATAGGTCATATAATCAACCAAGTGCCTAACCTTGAGTAGGAAGGTATGATGTTCGAGCTTTACTCAAGCATGTCCGAGAATCCAAAACTATACCCGGTCCATGTTGTGATGGAGGAGGGGATATACTCATGCAACTTCCATTTCTTTGAGATGAATGGTGTGCTTTTTTCACACATTATAAGGGTCATGATACATATTAATATGCAAGAAATTCCAAGTAGATACATGCTGGAGAGGTGGTTGGAAGCAGCTACAACAAACATGGGCACCTATGGGAGGTTCCTTGACTTTGGACTACCAAAAACAAACACCCTGAAATACAACTCATTGTGCGGAGATATGAATGCACTGGCAACAGGAAGCATGCTCCATTGATCGAGCATATAACTTTCTATCGGATGTAATCAAGCAGCTCTAGCCCATAGTTGCTTTGATGAAAAAAGGAGCAAATGTCGAGGGAAGAGGTGGTACAGTAGCAACAAGCTCCTCAAGCAAGTGCACCCAGTGTTGTAACTGGAGCAAACCCACAATCATCAGCTCCCCCCTACAAAATCATGCTCATGTGCCAAAACAAGGTTGGCCATCTGAGCGAGCAAAAGACGGAAGACACTGTTGAAGCAGCGAGAAGACGAGCATAATAAGAAGCTTCAAAAAGAAGCCAAGAAAGAAACCAAAAAAGAATCCAATAAGGAGACAGCAAGCAAGGCTAAACCTAGAAGGAAAGATACTTGTTCGCTTTGCAGTGAAGAAGATCACACTATCAAACCCGTGAGTCGTTCATTGAATACAAGTCTGTGATGGCTGATAATGTTGAAACAAAATGCCATTACTGCTTCGAGGAATGCCACACAATGCAATCGTGCATTCACTTCAAAGCCGCGACGGCGAAAGTGGAGGTACATGCTCAAAAGAGTTAGGTTATAGTACTGTAGTTCATTATATGGGAATTCATATATCAGTATCTTGTAGCTAGTTTCGAATAAGATATTGGTACTTTGTAGTTTCTCTGAATTTTCTGTGAAATTTAACTTAGATTCTGCTTCATACATATCTTAGAAGCATAATAGGTTTTGTGGAAAAGTTTATCTCAAAATCTCTCTAGACAAACAAAAAAATCAAAGGAAGTTACTTTAAGCTAGTTTCTCCCTTAAACCGTGTATGCTCAGAAGGTGGTATTATACTACTGCTGAAAAGGTGAAATATTTTGCATTTGATAGTGTTGATCTTCAAGTGATATCATCTTTGTACTGAAGTAAGAACATCTTTTTTGAAAAGCATTGCACAGTTTCAACACCAACAGTACTCAGGAATCATTGGACAAACCTGTTGTTGCCTTCTTTTTTATCAGCGGTATTAATGAAGCGTTGGACAAAAATTGTGTCACGATACTCAGGAAGCATTGGGAAAATTTGGTTCAGCACCAACAGTACTGAGGAACTCTAAAAAGAACAATTATGTATACAACAAGAATGATACCATATAATTATGTATAAAAGAAGCATTTGATGAACTTGAAAAAGTCTTGCCGGAAAATGGTTTAGCTTCAACATCCAAAAGTACTTGCGTCCAACAAAAGTACTTGTTGCATACCAGGTAATTTTGTTTTCCTTGCTACAAACTACTAAAAATACTTCTCGCCAAACAGATTCAATTTAAAGAAACAAGAAGTTTCATTCGTGGTAAGGGAACACATGACACACGATGGTGTGAGGTTACAAAAGGAAACTCAACTGCAGTAGTTCCTGGCATTGCACTTCCAAATGCAAACTTGCATCTTCAAGCCGCTACAATTGCCTTGTGCACATCAGCGAGACAGACCTTATTTAGTAGATGGAAAAACAACTTCGAAGCAATAGTCTTACGCACATCGAGCATATTTTGCTGCAAAGAAAAAAAAGGAAAAAAAGGCAAACATATATCACACACGCAGCACATAAAAAGGTATACCACACAATGCAACCACCAAAAAAGCATAATTATCTATTTTACCTTCTTAAAATCTTTCATCCTCTTGCCAACAAAATTCTTAAAGTATAGCGTTCCAAAAAAATCCACAAACAAAGTTGTTTTTCATGCCATTGAAAAAGGAAAAGAAAAAAAGTTTCAGGTGGTTATAGAAAAAGGAGATGAAAACATATTATTTGTGGAGGGGCTGAATAAGTAGAGCTTACTAAGTTGCTTGCTGTGGGTAGTTAAGCAGGGGCCAATCTGGTTTGAAAGGGGATAAATCCATAGTGAAGTCTGGTTCTTCTTTAGCAATCCTCTTGAAATTGGTAAACTGACACAAGCAGAAATAATTCATAGATTTTGTCAACACAAAACGTAACGGATAATATGCTACCACCCTAAAGTTCGGAAAACTTCATATTTTCTTTCAAAGATTTTGCAACAAATTCATTAGTAACCTGGATTTTCATTAATGGACAATGGATTTTGCAACAGATTCATTAGTAATCTTGCTCTTAAGCTTCGTCTGGTCCTTGCTCTTCAACTTCTCCTCATCACGGTTGGGACTTGGTTCCCTGCTGTTAACTACAATATATGACTCCTCTTATGGTTTTGATGGTCCATATGCAAAAAAATCAATAAAAAGGAGATCTTTCAAAAAATGTTGCGAGGATAGATTTGTTGGCAAATAAACATGACAGGGCATGCATCCAGTCCCATTTGATAATGGAGACATGGAGGTTGGTGTGGCATCGAACACATGCAATTTTATAACTTTTGAGTTTGGGCCCTCGTGAGTTACATCAAAAACTGCATAACACTTTTTTGTGTAGTAGTGTTGCCATGCCTCGAAGCATTGGAGTTCACAGCTATGTCTAGGACACTGATCCACCACTCGTATTCCCCAGTGCCCTATTGGAACAGATTCATTGATGGCACATCACTCCAATCTCCAGCTACACTTGGCACAGAGCGATCGTGATGACTGAGTTCGTGCCCATGCTCAATATCTTCATAAGTGGACACTTTATTCTTTGTGTTCTCAAAGTAGAGTGCAAGGTCCTCATTGACAACATCACTAGTTCTTGTGGCCAACTCAACGACGTTGCCTTCATTTGGCTCATGAGCAATGTCACTTGGACAGTTGCTTCGAGCTCCTTCAGTCGGGTCAACCACCTTGTCGGTTGTTGGCTCAACTGGGGCTTTCCTGCTAGAACTTTGTTTGCTACACACGGGATCATCTGCCTTGTCTACAACATTGTTGCGAGGTGGCGGCACATCGAAGGTAACATATCCTGCTTCATGAGTACTTGATAAAGCAACATGAACATCTTTGAGAAGCTGTCCCATTTGCTTGCAATAGATTGCTTGCAACACTTTCCCGTAAGAACTTAGAGCGCCTTTTAACTCTGTAGCATAGAGTTTTGTGTGCTTGTCATAGATAGCAACCAAATGGGATGGGGGCTAAAAATGTATGAAAAAGGGTTGTGGTTGTTGAGGGTGCAACTTACTGTGTGATGGTACTATAAAAGAAACTATAAAGGTATTTGAAAAAAATAAAAAAATAAATAAACAGGCAAAAAGAAAATAACCTCACCTCAATCTCTACAACAAATGGTACTGGGTTCTGAAGCCAAGCATCCAGTGAACCACACACGTCTTCTTCAGCATTTTTGCCATTTTCCACTTGAATGCTACCTGACAAAAGGGTTGTCCTTCGCAGCCGCTTCATCTTGGTTATCATTAATGTCCATGTTTGCAGCCCCACCTCTTGAGTGTCAGCACAATCCGACATGTTTGAAACCTGCTCATCCTGAGAAACTTCTCTATTATTTCCTTGGGTAGACGATGATGTGTACGGTGTCTCCGACATAGGGCGAAACTACAAGACACAAAGTAAAAAAAACCATGAGCACATAAAACAAAAAAAAAGAAAAGAAAAAAATATGTTGCAATGGATAACCACACAGAGACTTACGCGACACTTCCCGAATGTGGCTTTGCCCAGACAAAGATTATTCTTGTCAAAGTCTAACCCAAGATGAAAGTTGGTCCAGTGCACGAAGCAAGCCCTTGGAAGAGAATAATTCAATTGGTGCTCATTGATGGCAGCTTGAGGGAAGATCAAATGATCCTGGTCAAAAGACAAAAAATAATTTATCAGACACACAAAGAATTGTGATTATAAAACACAAAAAACAGAGTCATGAGAGAAAGAAAAATCCAAAAAAAGAAAGGTGTATATCGCTAGCATAGGAAAGCAGCCCCCAACCTAGAATGAGGAAGTAGACTATGATTTTATCTTCTCTTGGCACTTCTTGACCTCTTTCATCGCAACACTTAAAAGTTAAAACATGCTCATTCCAAACGAATTCATCAACCTTGTCCATTTCTTCAAGACTTTTGAGGTACTCTAGGGGCACCATGTTGCTAGTGCCTTGGGTTAAAACTGTTGCAAGCGCTAACAAGACCCATGACCTTTTGGTAGTGTCGTTGTTGTCATTCCTTGCTTGATGAAGCACATCCACTATATGCGCAATTGGAGCTCTATCATTCTTGTGATAAATGTTGTAGAGGTCACAATGCTCATGTCTCTTGAAAAGCTCAACTGGTCTATTGCCTGACGGAATGTTGAAAACCTTCTTCACCATGTCTCTCGTAAACAAAATAATTTATTCCGACTCAACCTGAAACAAAAGAAAAAAATATTGATGGGATGATGTCAACGTGACCTAAAGAGAGTACGTGTTACAGACATGATGCATGAGATAAAAAAAGAAAAAAGGTGGGTGTAATACCTGAGCTCGCGTCTGTCTGTGTCGATGCTCATTGCTACCCACTCCATTAGATCATGCGGCACTGTGAAGGATGAGATGCTCATGAGATCACCGAATCCAGTTTCATTTATGTCACGCCTCTTGCTAGGATTAAGTTTTGTGTTGGCAACATCACGCAAGCGTTTTGCAGCGAGACGTTGGCCGAATACACCATCAGACTCCATTGCTTCTTCGTCTGGTGGATAACTACAAAATTCAAAATATAATAAATTTTTTGGGTACACCACAAAAAAATGCATACTATATAATGCTACAAAAAAATGAAAAATCCACATACGAAAAATGTGAAGTCTGCCACACTTAATCCACTACTAGTATGTCAAAAACAAAATATGACATGGAAATGGCAAGGACCTACTGAATAAACTATAAAAATAGTTTCTAAACCACCATTAGAGCATGCAACAACTACTACTACTAGAGATGTGGCAGGCATTCAGATTCCAACTTCCTCAACATCTACAAAGTATAATGAAGCAAAATGATAGTTCAAAAATGAATGAAGCAAAGGTACCATAAGATGAAAATCTTGTCTGAATATAGTTCCATATAGAATATAAAACAACAATAACCATCTGACTATACTGCCTTTCATCGAAAAATCCTGATCTAAATCACATTGCAGTAGGATGCAACATGACTTGGCACTACCATCCCACAAGAGCATCACAGCTGAGAAATCTCGGCCCCCTACCTCTAAAATCTCGACCAAAAACCCTAGCTACAAATGGGAACCAAATTCATCCGATCTAAACTACAAATCCCTACCTGAAATGGGGAAGATGAAGGGGGTGGCAGCTCAAGTGAAAACCATAAACGAAACAAAACTCAGGATGAAGGCGATTTCATTCTGAATCTACTCATCCAACACTAAGAACTGCCTGAATTAACCTTGAAATGATGCTCCACATGAAGGTCTCGCCGGCGGGGGACAAAAATGCTGCGAAGCACTTGAGACCATACCTGTCGTCCACCGTGGCAACTACAGAGGGGTCGTGTCGATCGGTGTCGTGGCCGACAACGCTCGCTGTCGCCCGAGCCTCTGATTCCCCTGTCGTCGCCTCAGCATCCGATTCACCCGCCCCCGCCATGATTCCGGATCTCGCTTGCGTCATCACCACTGAAAGGGAAGGGTAATGAAGCGTGGAAACAAAACGGTGAGAGTTAAGGGGGGTGGAAGCAAAAAAAGGAGCTATAATCCACCCGGTGATATGCCTGGTAAGAGAGCCCTCGACTGCAAGATGAAGCGCGATCAGACAACGCATGAAACGTTTGCTCGCGTGGCTGCGTGCATCCGGATAAAAGAGAGTGTTTTCCAAAAAAATGTGTTTTAATAAGGAGTACTTATATTATTTAACGGAGCCTAGGCAGCTTACGCATGATCGAGTCAACCAGGACCGCCGATCAACAAACTTCTGTTGGATGGCCAAAAAAATACTTGTGTCATCGCGCGACAAAAAAATTACAAGGCTATGCTCCCGGCGGGTCTCGAACCCGCGACCTTCGGCTCATAAGACCAACGCTCTAACCAACTGAGCTACGGGGGCTGGACGATTTCGATTATTCATTCCATTTTTTTGTACGGTCACTGAATTGAACATAAAGGTGATCGAAACTGTTTGGCTAATTACTCGTTACTCATAAGTTGATCAACAATTTTCCCTATTACTTATTGTTGTAGTTCTTACAAAAAAAGTAAAAACTATTTTTTATATAAAAAGGATATATTAACATCACAAGGATATCAATCACATTGACCTCTGGTCCTCTGCATCAACATCATCTCAGTAGACGACGCGTCTAGGAAAGGACAAAACACGAGCGTCATCATCGCTGGACCCAACCACTAACATGAGATGATGGATTCTCATTTCAAAGAGAAGTTTCTAGTCCGGTCCGACTAATGAAGGCCGGGCCAAGAGCAGCCACGTAGCCGATGCCATCCTATGTTATCACCACTTGCTGATCCATCAACACACCACCCGCACGCACAGTTCTAAGTCTCCAACCCTGCAGCAAGCGGGGTTGTCAATCATCGGAGCATGTCGTAGGGAATCTCAAATATAGAGGCCGAAATCTGTCGACGTGCATGAGACCATGCAACTCCGCTGGGAAACTGCAATAAGGAAGATGTATTGTTGCCACAACCGTCGTGAAAACGGGAACCATGAGGATCCACTGTCACAGTGAATCGAGGACCAAGAAGCCTCTGCTGCAAATCACCGTCGTAGACGCCACGAAGCCATCGTACCATGCCACCATCGAGGTGTCCCGAGCCTCTGCTGTTGGAAGGGAGAAAGGGTTTTGGTGGAATTGTTGTTTTATTGCTTGAGCCTCATGGGCATATATATAGGAGTACATGATCATCTTGGAGTACAAGGCAAGGTAGAATAATATCCTACGCTATCCTAGCTTTCCTAATAATCACGATACTCAACAGCCCCCCGCAGTCACAATGGTAGCGACGCAGACGGTGAGACTGGAGAAGAATCCGAAGGCAAGCCGACGGACACCCCCCCCCCCCCCCGCAGTCGTAACGGTCGACGCATCGCGGAGTCGTGGCTGGAGTGGAAACTAACGAGGTTGCTCAAGCAGGCGGTAGCCCTTTGTGCCGTTTGTCGATGTAGCCGAGAGCCGGGGGTGGTGTAGCCGTGGTCGAGGTAGCCGCGCGTAGAATGTCGTGGTCGATGTCGAGTCGGGGAGCCGGTGTCGAGGATGTCGCCGTGGAGCCGCGGGCACAAGAGCGTGCCGAGTTAGCATGGGCGCAGTGGTGTCGAAGTAGTGGTGCACCGGGAAGAAGATGTTGTTGACGACGCGTCGCGGCGGGTTTGCCAAGCCCGGGGACACATCGTAGACGAAGGCACACACCGGT
>NW_024120111.1:0-8920 GCF_003073215.2 Triticum urartu
GAATTATTAGTTTGGTTTGGCCTACTAGATTGATCTTTCTTGCAATGGGAGAAGTTCTTAGCTTTGGGTTCAATCTTGCGGTGTCCTTTCCCAGTGACAGTAGGGGCAGCAAGGCACGTATTGTATTGTTGCCATCGAGGATAACAAGATGGGGTTTTCATCATATTGCATGAGTTTATCCCTCTACATCATGTCATCTTGATTTTGGCGTTACTTTGTTTTCATTAAGTTAATACTCTAGATGCATGCTGGATAGCGGTCGATGAGTGGAGTAATAATAGTAGATGCAAGCAGGAGTCGGTCTACTTGTCTCTGATGTGATGCCTATATACATGATCATACCTAGATATTCTCATAACTGTGCTCAATTCTGTCAATTGCTCAACAGTAATTTGTTCACCCACTGTAGAATACTTATGCTCTCGAGAGAAGCCACTAGTGAAACCTATGGCCCCCGGGTCTATCTTCATCATATTAATCTCCCAATACTTAGTTATTTACTTTGCTTTTACTTTGCTTTTATTTTACTTTGCATCTTTATCACAAAAATACCAAACATATTATCTTATCATATCTATCAGATCTCACTCTCGTAAGTGGCCATGTAGGGATTGACAACCCCTTATCGCGTTGGTTGCGAGGATTTATTTGTTTTGTGCAGGTACGAGGGACTGTCGCGTAGCCTCCTACTGGATTGATACCTTGGTTCTCAAAAATTGAGGGAAATACTTATGCTACTTTGCTGCATCATCCCTTCGTCTTCGGGGAAAACCAACGCAGTGCTCAAGAGGTAGCAGCCCCATGCAGGTCAGATACATGATATCAAGCGTTCATTACTTTACCATACATTAGATCCATGAAAACTTTGTATGCACCAACCTTAATGGAATTCGGAATCAGACTTGCATTACTCTATTTCTCCATGAACTTAATACACTAGATGCATGTTGGATAGCGGTCGATGTGTGGAGTAATAGTAGTGGATATAGGTAGGATTCAGTCTACTAATCTTGGACGTGATGCCTATATACATGATCATTGCCTTGGATATCGTCATAATTATTTGCTCTTCTATCAATTGCCCAACATTAAGTTGTTGCATTGTATGTTATTTTCTCGAGAGAAGCCACACTAGTGAAATCTACGACCCCTGGTCTATATTCTATCATATTGTTTTTAGATCTATTATTCCAAAAACCCAAAAATACATTACTGCACTTTTTCTTTATTTATTTTATTTTGTGTCTTTGCAAGATCTATTTATCCAATCTCATACAATTTAATCTATCTCAATACCGAGGAGGGATTGACAACCCCTCTTACGCGTTGGGTTGCAAGTATTTGTTCTTTCTATGCAGGTTTTGTTTACATAGTGTTGCTTTGTTCTCCTACTGGATTGATACCTTGGTTTCATAACTGATGGAAATACTTACCATTGATGTGCTGCATCAGCATCTCCTCTTCGGAGAAATACCAACACAGATACAAGCAATCATTGGCATACTCTCCTAAAAAAGAGCAGACCCCATTGAAGATGGGAGTGAGGTATCACAAGGCTGTTTCTATCCACCTTCTCACGGAGCCGTTGTTGGCATATCACTCTTCTTATGATTACCACTTCTGCAAGTGTTTATGCAGGAAATAATATATTAGGAATTAATAAGTAAATCCTTTGGACTTGTTCTCTCTTTTGTAGTGGTCTTATGTTTCTTTTCAACATTTACCACCAAGCCTTAGGTTCCAGTCCTTTATTAATTCATATGGTCCTATTGACTATAGTTCTTGATATGCACAGATAAATCTTGGTATGAAAGTCTTACTCGTAAATTAATATTTCCTTATTAATTGCTACCTTCTAATTTAAACTTAGGATATTATATGATCCTTTTGAACTCAAACTATGTAGTGGTTTCTAGGGGTGATCGCCCTTCCAGGATAATGAATTTCTTAGGAAATTTTCTCCGGAGGGTTATGTTATAGTAGTTTCAAGGTCGGGTGGCGCCACATGAACAGTATCTTGTATGAATTTCTTAGGAAATTGTCTCTAGAAGGTTACCTTTATGTAATTATTACGTGACTCTTCTGTTTATATTTTTCAAATATTTTGTGCAATTGAGAAAATATTGTTTGTAATTGTTTATGGCAGTAGTTTGCATTATTTTAAACATGTGTTACACATGCATTTATACTACTACCTCCATCTGATAATATAATATGTTTTTACACCCATGTAATAACATCTTATATTATGGGATGGAGGGAGTAGTATTTATATAGAGGCAATATTTGCTCATCTTTCCATATATCAAGAACTGATAACTAGTTTGATGTTGCCATGTAGGTAGGCTCTTTTATAGCATATATTGTGTGTAATCATTGTTAAGGGAATAGCTTATATCCCTTCACCATAAAAATGTCAGTGTCATCATTGATAAGGGTATTTTATTAATAGATTATATCCCTTCAACATGAAAATGACAGTGTCTTGCATTTCTTTGTATTGTAGAAATGTTATTAGGAAGGTATATCTCTGGGTTGGATATATCTGATATTATGACATAACCCAGCTTTGCTATTTTATGTTGTACATTATTTTTTCACATTGATGTCCTATAGGCTGATCATAAGTGATGCTCCTTTATTTTGTATATCGGCCTTCCAAAAATAGATTCATGGCGCGATTCTGCATGTCATCACTTCATGCATGTTCTGGTGGCAATAATGGCCTGCAAATAAATATTGCCGGGTTCCTTCTCAAATTGATCATATCTCCACCCCACCCCAACAATAATTTACAATATTTATTTGCTTCTCGTATTGACTTAATTATAATATTAAATGAATCAAAATTATGGTGCTCCAAAGCATCCATTTGCTTCTACACAAGTACTGCGAAAAGAGAGCATTACAACCTAGAGAAATTTAGAAGAACCACATACCATAGAGGAGGGGAAAAGCACTTCATGGCAATACTCAAGATAAACACAAGTGCCTAGTGTTTGTTGGCTCTTGTATTCATGGCAATTGTCACTTTGTCTTGTGATGCGTTTGGCCCAGGTACATGCATCTCTAATCTAACTATAATTAAGTCATTATGGTTTGCTATGCAAGTGATGCTAAGATTCTATGTATTTAACAGTGTTGAGTTATATGAATCTTATCGCGTTTGGTGCTAACGCATAAGTTGCCATGTTGTCTGGGTATTCTTCTAAACAATTTTTTTTTTGTGAACATGTAGAAGGAGGATGCTTCCTGCCTTTCACAACAGAATTTGCTCTATTTTGTGACGTTTCACTTGTGTCGTGTAAAACCATTTTTTATGACGAAAAATGTGCCTGTGATGTTATCCGGCCTTCACCCCCATCGTCCCTGAAGCGCTTTTATAAAAAATAAATTATTGACGGTAACACTTCCTCCGTCACGCAAGATAACATCTTAGGTGACAAACCCAAATTCACTGTCGAAGCTATGTCCTGTGACGGCCCAAAAATATCACTAGAACTGCCACCATATACGACATGCTCTTCCCTCGTCATAATTTTTGATGATGATACATCCGACGCTAACAACCAACTAGCCATGTTTGACCAGTCAATATTTCTGACATACGAGCCCATAATATGCTGACGTGCACCTTACATTTGGGCCCGGCCGAGGTTTTATCACCGACGGGGCCCATCAGTAATAAGTCAGGTGTCAGTTTTGACTGGCCAACGCCACTGACATATGGGCCCAGAATTTGCTGACGTGTGTTCTTACATGTGTGACCGGGGTTGGGTGACGTGGTTGCTTACATGTGGGTCCATACGCTGGTGACAGTATCCATAACTGTCACAATTTTTAGACTTTGATAATTTGTTTTATATTTAAATTTGCTTCCAAATTGGAATACATTTCATTATTTGTTCTCACAGCTCTGATTCATAATTGGTGACATTACAATTAAGAACATGGGACAAAGTATCGCATAATGAAATAACACACTTGTCAGCTTCAGCCGCATCATGCTGCTCTCGAATTGCCTTGTTGACAGCTTTAGTTCTTCCTGCAGGTCTAATAGTGCATTACAAATTTATTGCAGTCTACCAGGGCCAGGGGCGGAGCTACAGGGGGACAAGGGGCGGAGCTACAGGGGGGCAGGGGCGGAGCTGCAGGTCTAATAGTGCATTACAAATTTATTGCCCCCCGACTTTCGCGTCAAACACTACGTGAGGTAGCATAGTTTTTGTACAATCGGGAATAATTAAGACTAATTAGCCCCCCTCCCCAACCTCAAATCCTGGATCCTCCCCTGCCAGGGGAAATTCGAAACCTTCAAGTTCATCCTTGTGCTCTGGCAGGCCTGCTACTGCCGAATCTCTTTGCTGGAAAGTTGGCTAGCGTGTGCAAGTTTGGTTTGGTTGCTCTCGGGTTTGAGTCTCCCTAAACACAAGTTTTTCTACCCAACACAATTGAACAGTTTATCTAACTAATGTTAGGGTATGGATTATTCACAAATACACGCACCCAAATATCCCCTCATATTCGTTCATATCTCTACGAGAAGTTTATAAAACAGTTACATATAACTAAACTATTTTTAACAATAATCCATATCATAACATTAAACGGACATATTTTTTATTTTTATTGGGCAGAAAAATAAATAAATAAACGTGTGCACCATCTGGCAAGTGCAAATAACGTACCCAAATATCCCATCATATTTTTTATTTTTATTCGAAGTGCGGCCGGCAAAGGCTATGGCGGGAGGCACTTGCCACATCATCTTTTACACCAAGGAGTGCCAGAAGTATACCGTGGTTGACCATGGCAGTAGCCTGTATATTTCTACCGCCAACGTGTATAGGAAAAGTCATTAAGTCATGCTAAACTTTTCTCAAAAGGTGAAAATAGTGAATTTGTACGCATGTGGGCATACCCATGGTAGGAATCATGCCAGGTTTGAATGATTTCTGACTCCGGATGCAAGTTGTGACACGTGTTCGACCATGTATTGGCCTTTTTTTTACCAAGATAACTCTAATTTATTTTATAAAATTTGTCGAAAACCAAAACAACTTGGCATGGTGCATTAAATTGGTAATACAAGGCCATGGAAAAAATTGAGCCATTTTAAGGATGTCCCAAAACAACATGCTCTCAGATAGAGCCTTTTGGCCTATCCGAACACCCTCCATTGAACATAATCTATTTTTGGACATGCTTAAAATGAACCCACCTTTTGCAAGTAGGTGGGCATGCTCATGGTAGACACCCATGCCATGTTTGAACGACTTCCAACACTATTTGCACATTGCGACACATCCATCCTTTTATCAGCATTTTTACAACGGGGAAACTCCAGAAAATGCAAAACTTATCAAAAACTCAAACAACTTGGCATGGTACCTTGAATCGGTCATACAAGACCATGGAAAAAATTGGGGTAATTTAAAGGATGTCGAGAAACAACGTGCTTTTAGACGGAGCCTTCTCACATACCCGAGCATCCTTCATTGAACATAGTATATTTTTTGACATCCTTAAAATGATCAAACTTTTAAAAGCATGTGGGCATGCCCATGGTAGGCACCCAAGTCATGTTTGAACAATTGCCCACACCATATGCAAGTAGCAACACGCCGGGTCATGTATCGACCTTTTTTGACCGAGAAAACTCCAGAAAATACAAAACTTCTCAAAAATCTAAGAAACTTAGCATGGTGCCCTGAATTGGTCATACAAGCCAATGAAGAAAAAAACGGAGTCACTTGAACGGTGTCGAGAAACAACATGCTCTCAAACGGAGCCTTCTTAGAAAAATGTTTGAAAATTTTAGAAAAGTTTCATGTTCAAAATTTGTTCACTCTTTTTTCAAAGACATGAACTATTGTTTTGACATTTTTGTACAATTTTATAAAATGCAATTATTTTTAATTTTTGAATGAAATTTGAAAATCTGAACTTTTTTTGATATTTTATCAAAAAGCACAGGTGTTTTTGGAAAAAAGGAACAAAAAAGAAACAGAACAAAAGAAAAAGAAATAGTGAGTAGAACTGGTTCGCTATAGTACAACCGGTCACTGAGGGATAGTTCTTGTAGTCTGCGCTCTCTAGTTAGACAACAAAGGTTAGTCCGAGTGACAGGGTTCAATCCCTCGCATTGTATTTCCTTTTTTTTAGTGATTTGTTTCTGCGCACGAAAATGGGCCGGCCAAGTCAGGCAGTCTCCTGTGCGTGGCGTCGTCTAACTGGCGCCCATGCACATGTCAATGGTCCGTGGCCCTAGCGCCAGCCCGCTCTCCCGTTTCGCTAGGCTCCTTCACATGCTAGTTATTTTTCCTTTTCTTTTCTTTCTCTAAAAAAGAAAAAGGAGCTTCTTTTCTTCCGATTTTTTCTGCAGTTCGTCTGTTAGAAAAAAACCAGTTGGTTTTTCGTAGTAATTTTTCAAAAACAATAAAAGTTAAAACATTTGCATATTTGGAAATAGTTCAGGAATTTGAAAGAAAATCTGAACCTAAAAATATCTCGTACTAGAATAAATGTTCCCGAATATTTGGATTTGCAAAATAGTTAATGAATTTAAGAAAACTTCATGAATTTGAAAAATTTTCACGGATTGGAATAAATGTTACGAATTTGTGGATCTGAAAAAAGTTCAAGAATTTTTAAGGAAGTTGGCGAATTTGACAAAAGTTGATGAATCTGGAAAAAGTTCACAAATTCAAGTTTTGTAAAGTTATTGAATTCAAAAAAAGTTTACAAGTTTGTAGAATAGTTCACTAATGTGAATATTTTTCATAAATTCTAATTTTAAAAATTTCATAAATTAAAAACAAAATCACAAGTTTGAAAAAAAGTTCACAAATTTGAAAATTGTTCACTACTGAAGATTTTAAAAAGTTCATGAACTTGAAAAAGGTCACAAGTTTGTAAAGTTACACGAATTTGCAAATTAGAACAAGTTAATTTTTTAAAATATCATAAGTTTGAAACAATTTTAAAAGTTTGAAAATAGTTCACGAATTTGAAGATTATTCACAAGTTACAATTTTATAAAGTTCATGAATTTGAAAAAAAGATGATGAGTTTAGAAAATATTCTCTAACTTGGAAAAAGTTGCGGATTTGAAAAAATGTTTCAGGAATTTTTAAAAATTTCACACATTCAAAATAATTTTTATGATAAATAAAAAAGAAAAAAGAAAAAAATAAAATAAAAAATAAAAGGAAAGAGAAAAAACTGAGCGAAAACTGTGGATGAAAAAACGAAAAGAGAAATTGCCCAAAATAACCTTCCAGAACGAGAACCGGAGATGTACACAACCAGAAGAAAAATAAGTTGAACCGGAGATGCACAATTGGTTCTCTGTCCCAGCTGGTAATTGCGGCCAGAAATTAACTTAGTGGTTTCAGGTTCGAATCTCAACTGGCGCACTATATTTTGAAGCTTAAAAAAGGAAAAAAAATGTAAATAGGTCCGGCGGGCGACCCACCATACATATGAAAGTGGGTACAATTTGTCAAAGGTCCATATTACCTTTTATCCGTTTAGTGATGGGAGGGGGTTGTACCCAAGTGGAGGTCATGTGCGGGGTCGTATTAACAAAAAGGGTAGATCTGGAGGGATTCTGTATGGAAACCTCTCTTTGTGACAGGAGATTAGATATGCGCACATGATATCGAACGTACACAGATAGTGTTGTTCATAATAATTAAAAATTCGATTGAATCGCTAAGAAACTATTTTATTGAGCCTGCATCCCAAGCGGGTGGATACATGAAACGGCAATATTAATGCCGCAAACAACAACTAGCATCGCTAGAGATTCAGGAATAAACGCAACAACATAGTTTCACATTGCCTGGTTTCATCTTGCAGTAGGCCCCGATCCAAGGGTTGCCGGTGTATCTGCACATTATCTTGCAGACATTCCAATGGCAGACTTGAGTAGGCATGCACTTCTCTTGACGATCAACTAAACATTGAGTCAAGGCAATGATACCTATTACAAATGTCTTGTAAGGTCTATTTTAGCAAAATTAATGCATTACGTAAGAAAAAAGATTAAAGGATGTTTGGAGATACGTGCGTTCATAGCAAGAGGTTGGTAAGATCAAAGTGGAAGACATCATCATAATAAGAACGCAGATTGAACAACCCATGGCATTTGTACGATTGCTCTTGATGACTGTCATGGTCAGGACTGAGGAGAAAACTACTTCAGTTTTGCATACTATGCTTATGATATATATATATATATATATATATATAGTTTGGGACAACAGTTTGGCGTGCTCGGGCTATAAGCATGCTCTTGACAACAGTTTGGGACACCTAGGTGCCCAGGCTCCTTACCTCGTGACCGTCGGATCTTAGACAGATGCATGTAGATAGTAATGGGTGCGAGTATATTAAGCGGCTTCCATATATGCTTTATTGAAGTAATTGGCAAGTACCAATAAATGTATAATTTAGGTGTATTAATAACATTCGTTGAATAGGAAAGTGATAAATGCAATTTCTTAATTTATTTCATTGGACGTATAACGGAAACTCCTATGAAGGTATATACGTACAAACTTAGTTTTTTTATGCGGCATGCATGTGCGTCCTTGTGCATATTATATAAATGCACATACTAATGTTTTGGGTATATACCAACCTTTGATGTATTCTTGACCGATAGTTGGTACTTAATCTGGGGTACATCACATGCGGGTATATGGATTTTGGGTATATAATTTCCGAGTATGTCACATTTATTTATATTCTTGGAGTATACATTTTTTTGTGTATGTCTCCAGTATCATTTACAGGTATGTCTCGAACGAGTATACATGTATCAACAAAGGGTCTGTCATTTTCTGGTATATCCCCATGCAAAAGTACATTAGCTTTGTGTACATCTCCAAGGAATATAAGTGTACTAAAAAAA
>NW_024120112.1:0-12040 GCF_003073215.2 Triticum urartu
GCAACGCTCACTGTTCATCCCAGAGGCAGCAACGATCGGCTTCCGTTAGCAGCAGTAGCGAAGGAATCGCTCGATCGGGTTCAGTTAACAGCCATCGATTGATCGCTCGGGTTGAGTAACGCGTAGCCTGCAGTGCAATCGCTCGGGTTTAGTTAGAGCCCAACGCCTCGCTCGAATTCAGTTAGAGCCAATGCCTCGCACACACACGTGCGTACGTGTATGAGAAAAACGCGCATCGCCCGGCCCCCGACCTCCCACCGTTACCGGGAACTCCCCGAAATTTTCCTCCCCCTCGCTTCTACCACGGTTTTTCCCATCATGGACGGCCCAAAGAATGCATGCAGCTGCGTCTCCGGCCCTCCTAGGACGAAAAGCCCATTTTCTGCCATGATTTTTTGTCATAGAAGTAGGAGCCCACCACATCTATGATGATACCGGGTTTTGTCACAATTATCGTCATAGAAGTGTCATATGTATGACAGAAATTTTTTTCGTTCGACCCAAAATGTCACGGATGTGTCTTTTTTTGTAGTGACAACGCCTTGCGACCAAGCTCAACGTCAACAAGCACCCTATGATATTCAACATTGGAGACCTCGTGTGGCTACACCTTCGCAAGGACCGCTTTCCACAAGAACGCAAGTCCAAACTTCAACCACGCGCGGATGGACCATTCAAGGTGCTTGCACGCTACAACAACAACGCTTACAAGATCGACATTCCTCGTGACAAGTACTCCGTGAGCGACATCTTCAACATCAAAGATCTCTCGCCCTAGCATGGTGATGAGGATTTCGATCCAAGGACGGATCTTCCCCAAGGGAGGGGAGATGATGCGGAGCATCCCAAGATCATCCCCATGGACGCACCTACACCTCCAATGACACCACTTGGACCAATGACACGAGCCCGAGCCAAAGCTATCGAAGATAAGGTGAACTCACTCCTCTCCGAACTTCCACTTTCTATGCATGAGACATGGCTACTACCTAAGTCCGAGATGTTGTGCATGATTAGGTACCAAGAGGGTCATCCCGAAGATGCGCATGAAGACGGACAACTCCCCAAGTCCACGGATGAGGAGAACCAACGGAAGGAGCCAAGAGCATCTCCCAGGCCCCGGACATCCAGCCAAGGCCCCAGACATCTGGCCCCTGGAGCGCCTTCCTCTACTGCTGCTCAGCCACCAAGTGCCTACAGGCCCCGGACATCCGGTCCCGCAAACCCGGACATCCGGCCCTTCCCGAGGTCCCGGATATCCGCCCCCCTGACCGGAAATCCGGATACCCCCAAACCCGAGAGCAACATGGCCAGCTTCACCAGCCCGGACATCCGGCCCTCCGCGAACGCCCGGACATCTGGCCCGACGCCCGGACGTCCGGCCTCCCTGTCTGCGCACAGTAAAGGCCCGAGGCCCGTGTACCCCTTCTACCCCCCTAGACTATATATACTCCACCTCGTCCAACTTTCTAGGGTTAGCAAAGGATTAGCTCATATTTTGTGTGAGAGCTTTGCTCATCCACTTGGTTCCCTTCGCCTCGGAGATTCGAGCCTCCACCGGAGAAGATCCCCCAAGCGGATTCAAGACCCCTCTTTAGGGAAGAACATCAAGACCTCCTCACGGAGAAGAACCGGTTACCCTTTTGTATCGTCCCTAGTTGATCGTGGATCGTGTATCTTACTTTATGTACTCGAGGATCTAGCCCATGTGTGACTTGTTCTTGTTACTTTGAGTGTTCCTCTCGTGTTTCCCCTTGTGTTTTCCCTCATTCCCCTCTTTGTGTTCCTCGTGTTCTTCGCGGGATCCGCTCTTTTCGTGAAAGATCGGCCGATTAGGGTTCCACCCTACATCATCTTGGTAACACATGCTATATGTAAGTTAGTCAAATAATAATATGTAAGAAAACATAAAATATAGCTATGAAAAAAGCAAAAAAAAATATGCCGACGGCAAAGCCGTCGGCATAGTTGTGGCCAAGGCAGATGGCCGGCGCGGTGCGGATCGATGATGTGTCATCTATGCCGATGGCAGCCGTCGGCATAGGCCTTGGTCGGTGCGCTTTGGATCGATGACGTGGCGTTCGTATGAATGCCGATGGCCGCCCGTCTTCGCCGTCGGCATAGATCTAACGCCATTAGCCGCCCGTCACGGGTGTGGTCGCCAGCCCCGCAGCTATGCCGATGGCCGATATATGCCGACGGCAGCTGTAGGCATAGATTCGTCTATGCCGACAGCCGTTCTTTGCCGACGGGGGCCGTCGGCTTATACTGGGATAGCCTGACGGCCGTTGTACGTCGACGGCCTGGGGCCAGCTGTCGGCATAGTCTAGAATAGGCCGACAGTGGATGTCGGCATACTTTTGGCCGTCGGCATTGAGCCCTGTTCCGGTAGTGCACGGACCGCACCGGCGCTCCTCCTTCCTCCAAAGATCCCACATTGCACTCTGATGTTACTGAGAAGGTTGCATCCATGTCATAAAAAGAAACGAATCGACTTACTCCTACCTCATTATGCACAGGTAACTGATGCTGTTGTTGTACCCTTTAACAAGTGGAGCTCCTCTGCTCTCTTCTGCTTTGTTGTGGACACCCATCCTTGCTGGTGTAGAGCAAACTGCAGAGGCCCTTTGAGACGGTGCTATGAACAACCAGGCCGGTTCGAGCTACGATATCACAAACCAAGAGGTAGAGGCAATGAAGCTCGAGAGGTCCAAGCGAGGAAGCATCTTCTGTTGCAGAGAAGCAAGATGACAGAGACATACAATATATGTTAAGAGGTCAGTCGATGAGCGCAGGGCAAAAGATAATCAGGTAATTGGGCGCATGTAGGCCTAGGAGCCATTAGAAACTATATATATCCGATTCCGCGGCAACACACCGGATATCGTCTAGTTCACCCATGTACGAGGGAGTGGTCATCAGCGACAACGAGATGGGGAGGTGGGGCGCTAGGGCTAGGGTAAGCGAGAAAATCATTTATCGGAAAAATATTTATTTATTTCAGGTGACTGACATATAATCGCTCCCATTAAACGTGTGTATGAAACTACCAGTGCTAGTTTATGGCAGCAACAAATTGTCCGTCTACTCGAAGGCCCATGCCTGTTCACTGCGGACCTCGGCCTCCTCCTCCTTGGTGTAGTCGTTGACGATGTTGAAGTGCGCGCGCATGCCCTCGACCGTCTTGCCCCTCATCTGATCCGCCACCGTCTTGCAGGCCAGGTCAAGGAGGCCCTGCACCTCGAGGTAGTTGGCGGCGAGGAGGAGGTCAAAGAGCGTGTCCTGGTCGACGCCGCTCACGAAGTCGGTGTCGAACCGATCCAGGTCGGGGTAGCCCGACGAGAAGGTGGTCTTCACGACGTACGCGGCCGCGTCGGCGTCGCCGTCGCCGTAGTGGCGTTTGCAGTAGTCGACGACGCGTGCGAGGATGCGGCCCGTCACCTGGGTCAGCGGGATCGCGCCGGCGGCGCAGCCGTCCTCCAGCATGTTCTTGATCAGCACCGACGCCGCCGCTATCGTGTCCGCCTGGACCACGAACTCCTCGCCGTCCGAGCTGCGGAGAGTCACCGTCGTCGTGTTGTCGCTGCTACTTGCCATCTCGATCACTGATCTCCTATCCTACGCGCGCGTGTGTCTATCGATCTGTCGAGATCGCTAGCTCCTGTCGAACTAGCTAGGTCTTTCGATCCAGCGATTGATCGATGGGTGGGAGTAACAAGGGAGACGCGGCGCCCGAATTTATAGAAGGGTAGGGAAGTCGGCGCCGGCTTTTTTGGGTTGCTTTTAATCCGAATTTGTATCAATACATGACATACAATAATGCCCAGGAGCGTTTTTGTTGAATAAAGTTTTTTTTTGAGGGAAAAACCAAACTTTATTCATCAAAAACCACAGAGTGTGGGATATATCTTTGGTTATGTGATTGGCCAAACCAAACGTGGCGTCCCGGACCAAGAGTAAGCGAATGCCTGGCTAAGCTATGAGCTTCTACATTTACTCTACAACTTTCGAATTTAAAAATGCAATTAAAAGTTTCTGCCTGCAGTTTGATCTCCTTAATGATGGCACCATATCTTCCATCTGAACCCTTCTGAATATCTCCTATAACTTGCTTGCAATCAGAAGCAATAACCATATTGGATATATGAAGGTCCTCCCCAAGTGCAAGTGCTTCTCTGACTGCCATTGCCTCCAACGTGGCCGGGTCCTGTATCCCCGCGACCACCAGTGAAGAACTGCCAATGAAGATTCCGTTGCAATCCCTGCACACTGCAGAAACCGAGCCGCCCCTTCCCTGACGAACTGCAGCATCTACATGTACTTTATGGTACCCTGTCGGTGGCGCACTAGGGCGCTGGCCATGGCCCTGAATATAAGGCGCAGCGCTTCCAGAAGGAGGTTTGTCCGAGATGATTGATAACTCTTCTATAAATCGAGTGATAAACGAATAAGTTGCATGGGGACTTTGAAAAATACCTTCATGGATAGCCTTCCTGCGAGCATACCATATCGCCCACAAAGTAACAGCAAGCTTAACAAACAAGTCATGGGATAAAGTTTTCTGAATTCCCCGAAAAAGAAAAAGAGCCGGGCATGGCAACCGGCCCACCAGCCCAACAAGCGACCCTAAACGTCTGCCAATGTGGGCCGGACCAGATACATGATCTTATGCTCCTTCATCTTGCGCTTTTATGTCTCGCTTATTATTGTCAGA
This sequence comes from Triticum urartu, assembly GCF_003073215.2. NCBI lineage: Eukaryota > Viridiplantae > Streptophyta > Magnoliopsida > Poales > Poaceae > Triticum > Triticum urartu. The sequence goes on from NW_024120112.1 coordinate 4,715, forward strand.
CCTAGGAGAACCTCGCCTCCAGAAGCGTCCACAATGGGAAACGCCATGAAAAAAAACTTTGAAAAATAAGGAAAAAACAAAGAACAACAGAAAAAAGTATGAAAGAAACAAATAAAACCGGTGAAAAAACAAAGAAAAACAGAGGACTGAAGGAAGCCGGTGAGGAAATAGAGGAAAACACAATAAAAAAAAAGGGCAAAAAAAACATCGGAAGAAATTTGTACATAAACCACCATGACCAATCTTCTCCATCGAAAGAAGTGAAAGGAAAAAACATACAAAACAAGGGCTGACCCAGTACTGTAGCAGGGCGAAAATGCTTCAGATGAGACCAAACGAACATTTGCTGTAAGTGAGATATAGTCTTCACGTGGCGCACCTGTGTGTCGCTTATAGGGAGACCAAAAAAGTCTCACATGAAACGGGTGAGAATGGGCTGGCCAAGCACGCAGGTGGTCCAGAAGCTTTAAGCACCTGTTTTTCGCTTTCCATTTTTATTTCTGTTTATATTTTGAAATATTTCAAACATATATATTATAAACATCAGTTTACATAAAATCATGAATAAATGTTACTTATGCATTTGAAACATGTTAAACTTGTATTGAAAAAATGATTCTAATGTATACAAAAAATGTACAACATGTATGGCAAAAAGTACACCTCAATATATATATATATATATATATATATATATATAAACATGTTAAACGTGTATAAAAAATGTTTCTGATGTATACAAAAAATGTACATGTACGGAAAGAAGTAGATATCAAAAATAAACTGAAAAATGGTTGTGTTGCGTTAACAAATGTTGCTGCAACTTTTAAAATATATGATAGCATTTACAAAAATCAAACAGTTATTTGTATTTTTAAAACATATTGAAACAAAAGTGTTCAAAGACATGTGTTTCAAAAAAATGTTAATCACTTATTTGAAAATTTTAAACATATACGAAAAATGTACTCCCTGCGTTCCTAAATATAAATCTTTTTAGAGATTTCAATATGGACTACATACGGAGCAAAACAAGTGAATCTACATTCTAAAATATGTCTATATGCATCCGTATGTAGTCCACATTAAAATCTCTAAAAAGAAGATATTTAGAAACGGAGGGAGTACATTGCGTATGGCACAAAGTAGACATAAAAACATGTATTGGAAAAAATCTTAATTATTATATATAAAAATGTAAAATAATATATTTAAAATTAGTTAATGGTGAATAACTTTTTCCTAGATGTATACATAAAATGTACACATCAAAAGACACACATTTTGAAAAAAAACTTAACCATATACTTTGAAAATGTCGAAAACGTATAAAAATATAGTTTCATATGTATAAGAAAAATGTACACGTGTATGAAAAATATCAAATTATATATTATAATAATGTTAAGGATGCGACAAAATATTTTTGATATATGCAAAAATGTACATTGTATGTAAATAAATTAGGCATTTTTTGAAGAGAATAAAATTTAAAATCAATGAAAACCGAAGAAAAAAAGAAATAAACAAAGAAAACCAGAGAAAAAATGTAAAAGAAAAATTAAAAATAAAAACTGATGAAGAAACAAAGAAACTGAGGGAAAAAACAAAAGCAAAAAAGGAAACACCAAAGAAAAACTAAAGTAAATAAAGAAAGAAACAAATAAAAAACATGGACACCCAAAATAAATAAAAAGACTAGGCGGACGAGCAAAGCACAACAACAGTGAAGGACCGAACAAAAAATTGGCCTGACCGGTACTGTAGTGGACATGGAAAATATTCGCGTAAGGGGAGCATAATTTTTGCTGCAAGCGAGTTATAGCTCCACGGAAAGGGAGCTCCCGGGAAAAGCTAGGGCAGAAATATATCTCGCCATTAGTAAACGAGTGGCTCCTTTCACCTTCACAAGATATGCCAGGCCCAGCCCAGGCAGGCAGACCTGACAATACATGTTTTCTCCAAGGCAGAAAACCTAGGCATTTGATCGCTAATGTGATTCATCTTTTTTAATATATATTTTCTGTTTTTCTTATATTTATGCATATACTTTGAAATATCATAATTATACACACATTATGAACATATATATTACTAATTTTTAAAAAATATTATAATTATACATACATTACGTAAGTAACGGGAATCAAGTTAAGAGATATTAGGCTGGTCACGTGTTGAGACAATGCATTATCTACATGATTTTTTGCTTATCTGTTTCAGCAATACAATTTGACAGAATTGAAAATAGTGGTAACACCAAAAGAATGTGACTTACACAAAGAGACACCAAGTTCAACGATCAACCTGGATACACCTTAAATCTGATCCAATCACCGGGAGAAAATTAGCAAAGGGAATAAGCACCACACTCCAAACATTTAATCACACATGCACTGCATTGCATATTCCCTGCAATATATATGAAGTCAAATGTACATAACCAGGGAGATAGATTTTAGTACAAAAATGTTAGACTAAATAAAAAAACCTGATTTTTTGACATTGTGTCTATTCATGGATTTTATATGCTTGCAATGTTAACGACGAAAAGACATATGTTGTTTCTTGGAAAAAGGCAAAGAGTAAAAAACCTTATTTTGGAGGACCAATTTTCTTTAGACAGGCCTCATAAATACATGATAGTCAATTGGCATAAACGTTTCTCATTTTATGTTTGTTAATCAGATTGGACGAATATTTGTGAATTTTTTGATAAAGATGAATGTATGGGAATATTAGTATCTCAACCAATTGTTGTCTGAACAATAATAAGATTCTTCTACATTATTAGGAACACTATCAAATATGAGATAAATAGATGTTGCAAGTCATGGCAAGATGCATGGTACTTAGTGCTAAGCTTCTATCATCATACAAACAAGGTATCATTGAGCATGTTTGGATTGTACAAAATAATTCATGGTCAGTTTCCTGAAAAAAATAACATCAACGTAGTGAAACAAACAATGGTACTGAGATAAAGAGAATAACTAAAGGAAACATGTAGAACAAAACCTGCCATATTTGTATTTCCATGCTTCTAAAATCTGAATGGACAGAATGTGCACATTAATTTCACATAGAACACCAACCCGGCATACCGACTTTATGAGTGTGGTACAAGTAGCAAGTAGCAACCACCAATAGCATTATCGAAATCAAAGTTGCAATCTTAATTCTTACGAGTTCACAAATAATAACTATACTCAATTAGCACAACATTACTATGAATGCAATATTGATCAATCTGGTGTTCATATGAAGAAATGACTACCTGGTGAGAAGAATTATGAGGTAACAACCATGAATCCTACGATTATTTGGTAACACATGTTCATACTTTTCCAATGCATACAACCATTAATTGCACCAAAGACCAACCTAAACTCATGTAAGTTATCCATACTTCTAAAGCTTGTTGATTTCTTCAAACATGAGCTGGGAGCTAGCATATCAACTAAGAAAACCTCATATCCATCGTAATCACGCACTAGTAATGCTAGATCTGAAGTTAAATCAAATTTGTAGTTTATGCCATATAACCTACCAAAATGTGTAAGAAACAAAACAAAGTTCAACATGGCGGAGCAACTAAATCACTAAATCAGTAGGTCCTATTTTACACAAAAGCGTAACATGGGGTGAGGCAACATTAAATATGTGTATTATGAAATGTTAGATTTGTAATAGTAGGGAGTGTTTGGACATTTATAATCACGCCTTCCTCCTGTTATTTCTAGTTAGTCCTCAAATTCATTTATAAGATTTTGCACCCAAAGCATATAATATACTAAATACTAGAGAGCAGGATCGTTTATCTGATTATAGCAAGAACACAATATGCAATTAGTCATCAATATAATATAGCTACTACTAAACAACTCGGTCACTTAACATGCATATGTTGGGGAACGCAGCAGTTTCAAAAAAAAAAATCATACGCACACGCAAGATCATGGTGATGCATAGCAACGAGAGGGGAGAGTATCGTCTACGTACCCTCGTAGACCGTAAGCGGAAGCGTTATGACAACACGGTTGATGTAGTCGTACGTCTTCACGATCGACCGATCTAGCACCGAAGGTACGACACCTTCGCGATCTGCACACGTTCGGCTTGGTGGCGTCCCGCGAACTCATGATCCAGTAGAGCTTCGAGGGTGAGCTTTGTCAACACGACGGCGTGATGACGGTGGTGATGTTGCTACCGGAACAAGGCTTCTCCTAAGCACCGCTACGATATTACCGAGGTGGATTATGCTGGAGGGGGGCACCGCACACGGCTAAAAGATCAATGATCAACTTGTGTATCCATGGGGTGCCCCCCTCCCCCGTATATAAAGGAGTGGAGGAGGGGGAGGGGGCCGACCTCCTAGGCGCGCCCCAAGGGGAGTCCTACTCCCACCGGGGGTAGGATTCCCCCCTTCCCTAGTTGGATTAGGAGAAAAGGAAGGGGAGGAAGAAAAGGGGGCCCGGCCCCCCTCCCAATTCGGATTGGGCTTGGGGGCCCTCCTTTGCTCCCTTCTCCTCTCTCCCACTATGGCCCAATAAGGCCCATATACCTCCCGGGGGGTTCCGGTAACCTGCCGGTGCTCCGGTATACTCCCAATTTCACCTGGAACCATTCCGATGTCCAAACATAGGCTTCCAATATATCGATCTTTACATCTCGACCATTTCGAGACTCCTCGTCATGTCCGTGATAAAATCCGGGACTCGGAACTACCTTCGGGACATCAAAACACATAAACTCATAATCCCGATCGTCACCGAACGTTAAGCATGCGGACCCTACGGGTTCGAGAACTATGTAGACATGACCGAGACATGTCTCCGGTCAATAACCAATAGCGGAACCTGGATGCTCATATTGGTTCCTACATATTCTACGAAGATCTTTATCAGTCAAAACCGCATAACGATATACTTTGTTCCGTTTGTCATCGGTATCTTACTTGCCCGAGATTCGATCGTCGGTATCTCAATACACGGTTGAATCTCGTTACCGGCAAGTCTCTTTACTCGTTCCGTAATGCTACATCCGTAACTAACTCATTAGCTACATTGCTTGCAAGGCTTATAGTGATGTACATTACCAAGAGGGCCCAGAGATACCTCTTCAACAATCGGAGTGACAAATCCTAATCTTGATCCATGCCAACTCAACAAACACCATCAGAGACACCTGTAGAGCACCTTTATAACCACCCAGTTACGTTGTGACGTTTGGTAGCACACAAAATGTTCCTCCGGTATTCGGGAGTTGCATGATCTCATAGTCATAGGAACATGTATAGTTACGGAGAAAGCAATAGCAACAAACTAAAGACTCATCATGCTAAGCTAACATTTGGGTCAAGTCAATCACATCATTCTCTAATGATGTGATCCCGTTAATGAAATGACAACTCATGTCTATGGTTAGGAAACATAACCATCATTGATTCAACGAGCTAGTCCAGTAGAGGCAAACTAGTGACACTCTGTTTGTCTATGTATTCACACATGTACTAAGTTTCCGGTTAATACAATTCTAGCATGAATAATAAACATTTATCATGATATAAGGAAATATAAATAACAACTTTATTATTGCCTCTAGGGCATATTTCCTTCAGTCTCCCACTTGCACTAGAGTCAATAATCTAGATTACATTGTAATGATTCTAACATCCATGGAGTCTTGATGCTGATCATGTTTTGCTCCTGAGAGAGGCTTAGTCAATGGGACTGCAACATTCAGATCCGTATATATCTTGCAAATCTCTATGTCTCCCTCCTTGACTTGATCGCAGATGGAATTGAAGCGTCTCTTGATGTGCTTGGTTCTCTTGTGAAATCTAGATTCCTTTGCCAAGGCAATTGCACCAGTATTGTCACAAAAGATTTTCATTGGACCCGCATACACGATAGAGCCTATGGCTGAAGCATAGGGAACACCTTTCATTTTCTCTCTATCTTCTGAAGTAGTCAGGCATTGAGTCTGACTCAACTTCACACCTTGTAATACAGGCAAGAACCCTTTATTTGCCTGATCCATTTTGAACTTCTTCAAAACTTTATCATATGATAGTTCTTAACAACAAATATCTTGCCCTCGGATCTGTGATAGAAGGTGTACCCAACAGTTTCTTTTGGGTATCCTATGAAGACGCACTACTCTGATTTGGGTTCGAGCTTATCAGTTTGAAACTTTTCCACATAAGCATCACAACCTCAAACTTTAAGAAACGACAACTTTGGTTTCTTGCCAAACCATAGTTCACACGGTGTCATCTCAGCGGATTTAGATGGTGCCCTATTTAACGTGAATGCAACTGTCTCTAATGCATAACCCCAAAATGATAGTGGTAAATCGGTAAGAGACATCATAGATCACACCATATCCAATAAAGTATGATTACAACGTTCGGACACACCATTATGCTCTGGTGTTCCAGGTGGCGTGAGTTGCGAAACTATTCCACATTGTTTCAAATGAAGACCAAACTCGTAACTCAAATATTTGCCTCCGCGATCAGATCGTAGAAACTTTATTTTCTTGTTACGATGATTTTCTGTCGGATTTCAGGTTCCCGCAAAACCCTTGAGGTTCGAACACTGGGGTGCACGTGAAGATCTCTCCCACACTGATCACGCCCTCAAACACTTCGCGATCTCTAGGCTAAGCACACGAACTCACAACACACGAGACACAAGATTTATACTGGTTCAGGCCATCGTTGTGGTGTAATACCCTACTACAGTGTGGTGGTGGACTGCATCTTGGGCTGAGGATGAACAGTACAAGGGGAAGAACAGCCTCCTGAGGAGAGGTGTTCTTGGCGAACTTGTGAGTGTGTGGATAGATCGACCCCCCGTGTTGTCTCCCTAGCTATGAGGGTGCTAGTCCTATTTATACAGGCCCTGGTCCTCTTCACAAGTATCGAGCGGGAAGGGATGCCACAGCTGCCAATTTGAAAGGGGAAAGCTAGTACAACTTATCCTGACAAAAGTAGTCTTCGCCTGCCAAAGGCTCTGGTGGTGACGCCGTCTTGGACTCCATGGTGACCTCCATCTTGTCGTCCTGCTGGTCTTGGTCTCGTTGCATCGATATGGAAACCTTTGCCTGATGCCTCAGAACTCCTTGCCTACGCTTGCCTCCTTAGCACCAAAGAGGAAACAAGGACACTGTGCGCGCTGGCGCCCGCCTAGTCTCGATCGTCATGGCTCACGTCATTGGAACCTCGCGAGATTTGCCTTGCCTTGATCTCTCCGCCCCTCGCGAGCCAACCTGGTGAAGCCGCTCCCAAGGAGGTCTTGTGTCGTCCGCCTCGCGAGGCTT
>NW_024120113.1:0-54295 GCF_003073215.2 Triticum urartu
CGCCTGAGTCATGATGGAGCACGGTGCGACAGGTCGAGTCCACGGGCTGGCTCACGGCTGTGATGACGACAACGACGCGAGCTGCATGAACTCCGGTGACGGCAGACACACGACACGTCACAGCGGGCGCGGAGGCGCATGATGATGTTGAGCGAGGGTGTTCAAGACGATCATTGATGGCAAGGCATGTCAAGATTAGGAAGGAAATTGATAGGATTAATCTTGAGTTAGCGCGTGCGTTGGCGGACGTGGTTGTGCCGTTGTGAAGAACCAGCAAAACCCACGGACATGGTGCGTGTAGTTAGTCAGTTAGCATAAGCATAGGACTAGATGTGATCGTGTGCATGCATGGTTGTTAGCTGGTTAGCTTGTGTGTGGCCATTGCGTGAGGTTAGGCCAGGTAGTATTGAACGTGTGCGTGCGTGGCCAAGAGTGGCAGGTGTGCGTGTGCCTGTGTGCTAGCCTGGGTATAAATACCCCTCGTCATGTACTGATCGAAGTGCTGCGGTATGTGCCGAGCCAGAGTTCGTGCTCAATGAAAACTTAGGCCGTTTGTGCGGCCAAGGCGTTGTTCGTGCGGCGGGGCATATGTGCGCCGGAAATATCTGTGTCCCTCTCCTTCCACCTACGTCCAAGCGAGTGTGAGAGAGAGGTAGTTCGGAGTTTGTCCCAACAGACTACGCAGTCTGGGAAGTGGCCTACGAAGACGACGAGGGACATCGTGGAAGGAGCTCCGGGATCCATGTGGACATGAGCAACATCGAGGAAGACGACGGTGATGCTATTGTCGCTGTCGAGGAAGAAGACGATGGCTGAGGGCTGGATCACATCGGAGAAGAGCTCGGGCTGCTCTCGGCTATGGCGTGGAGATGTCTCACCTGACGGCGGAAAGGGAAGGAGAGGGGCGGAAGGAGGGAGGAGGAGGACTAGCGCACTGGGGCATGTTATATAGGGACCTAGGGGGGGCTCTCCGGCCTTCAAATCACTCGGGAGGTCGACGTGGCATGCGTGGATGTCCTGCCGTACAGGAGGAAGGAGATGAACAAGGGCGCTGGTGGGTTGCTGCAGGGAGGGGCTGCTGGGCTGCGCCTGGTTGGCTGCTGCTGGGAGACCTAGGTGGTTGTGTTCTGTTGCTGCCACTCTTTTCCCTTCTTAATTTTCTTCAACCAGAAAACAAAGAGAAAAGCTCAGGAGAGAGGAAGAGGAGTTTGAGAATAATAAAAATATCCTGAAGCTCCTGTAATTACCCACTTTTTGATAAAACTTGGAGCATTTTTGAACCTAACCAACACAACTCCAAAATGCATGAGATTTGGCAGAGAGGTTTAGGACATGATGACTGATTTGTGAGGAAGTTTTGAACATTAATGGAGTAGGGAAAAGATGGCACTTGCAAAAATGAGGGAAAGGGAAGGAAGGAGATGTGATGGTGCAAGAGACACACATGGGCATGCAGCAATACAACATGCATGACTATGACAATGCACAACAACATGGCAAGGAACATGATGCACCACATGATAACAACATGAATGAGCAAATGCAAGATGACAAGTTAAGCAATGCAACTGCAATAAATAAACAACACATAAAAACAAAAGAGGCCAAAAGATGGAGCCCAAATGGAATTGGAATAAGATCAAGTGGATATATTTCCCAAACGGGAAAGTTTACGTACATAAGGGCCGTTACACGCGGATCTATCTGTCGGCTCAGCGTTGGGATAGTTGTCATCCAGCGAATGGACGGGACACGCCTATGATATGTCGACATGTGGCTCGGCCCAACAATGGCCCATTTATTTCAAAAGGCCAACCCATCTGACCTGGTCAAAAGGTAACAGCCGGCCCACTTAAAGCCCGTTAATGGCATGTTCGCATACAGCCCATTTACAGCCCACTAACTCACGACCCATTATGGCCTATCCGAATTAGGCCCAGTAGTGTAATCTAGGCCATCCAATATGATTCTAGCCCATTGTAACTTCCGACCCATGTATGGCCCATGATGTCTTTCGACCCATATGAGGCCCTTTGTAACTCTTGGCCCATAACAGCCTGTGGTGAAATTGGCTGTCGGATTCAAGGCTCCACAGACACAAGAGGGTTCAAACTCTGGGGCATGTGCAAAGAACTCAACCTCTCCGTCCTACCAACTCGTCGCCTGAAAGCCTAGCCCCATTCGCGTGAGCAAGGAAGAAGATTAACACGACAGTTTACCCAAGTTCAGGCCACCTTGCGGTGTAAGACCCTACTCCTGCTTCGTGGTGGATTGGCCTCACGAGGGGCTGAGGATGAACTGGTACAAAGGATGAGCAACCTCGCAAGGTTCAGGAGTGAGGAATGGGTCAACCTCTTCTATGGTGGTGGCAAACATATATTTATAGTGGCCTTGGTTCTCTTCCCCAAAAACTTAGGCGGGAAGGGATTCCACAGTGGCCAATTTGAAAGGGGACAAGTAGTAGATCTTATCCTGACGAAAGGTGGTCGTCGGCTGCAAATCTTCTGGTCGTGACGCAGTGGTGGGCTCAGTGATGACATCTGTCCTGCCGTGCTGGTGGTCTCGGTCTTGTTGCACCGAAATGGAAACCTTTGCCAGATTCCTCGGGAACCCATGCTTGTCATTGCCTCCTTAGCACCAAAGAGGAAAATGCCTTCTCTGCGCCCGCTGTCGCATGCCTACCTTGGTCATCATGGCTTGTGTCAGGGCAGCCTTGTGAGGCTAGGTGCCTACATAGAAATCTCCACTTCTCGAGAGGCCACCTTGGGAGGTCGTTCCCTCGGAAGGTCTTGGTGTCGTCCCCCTCGTGAGGGTCTTGTCTTGGTGGTCTTGCAGATAGTTGTCTGGGGAGGCCGTTGAAGGAGCCATGCCATGGACAACAGGCAGCCAAGTCTGGGTACCCTGGATCCCAGAAAGCCGAAAGTAGCCCCCGGGCCCAAGGCACGCTCGGGCTCGAGTCGCCTGTGGGCCAGGCTGACGTGTGGCGCTTGATGGGACATGGGCATCTCCGCTTCCCCATGCAGCCTCGACAACTGCCCGACTTGACAACTACCTGGCGCATGCAGCGGGGCCATCATTGCTTGGAACGTGTTGGGACACCAGTTAGCCTGCCTCCACCTATAAATGGGGAAGGGGGAAGAGCCCCTAGCCCATCTTCATCTTCTCATTGCTCGCCCTTCTTCGTCTCTGTCGTCCCGCCAACTTGCCCAAGCATCTATGGCGCTGGTGAGGAGGTTTTCTGCCGAGGAGAAGGGGAAAGGCCCCACGGGTGGAACTGGAGTTGCTCCCGCCGATGAAAAGACATGGTCCCCCCGCAAGGTCATCGCAGCGCCCACAACTGTCCAAACCTGGTGCAAGCATGCCCCACCGGGTTTCCCCTTTAGCGCGAATGTTCGCGTGCAGGGCCCCGCTCGCGGGAGCAGCCACGGAAGTCGCGGAGGACAAAGCCGGGAAGGAGAACAAGCGATGCCTGCGCGACCAGCTTGCCCGGAGGCCCATGCTGACGGCATGACCCACGAGTTCATGGTATGTGCAGTGATGCCGCCGTGCACATGGATCCGGCTCCCGCGGTCCCGGGCAGGGGAGATACCATCGAGGGGGCCTGTCGAGTTGTGGCTGCATTATGAAGGCTGCAGCAGCCAAGCTTCGCAGGCGGAGGTTGAGGTTGTCATCCCCGGTGATGTCTTTATGACCCGGGGATGGGGGGCAATCGCCCATTTGAACTCTGGGGCGTGCGTGAAGAAATCAACCTCTCTAGCCTACCAACTCGTCGCCCCACAGCCTAGCCTGATTCGCGTGAGCAAGGAAGAAGATGAACATGATAGTTTACCTAGGCTCGGGCCACCTTGCGGTGTAAGACCCTACTCCTGCTTTGTGGTGGATTGGCCTCACGAGGGGCTAAGGATGAACTGGTACAAATGATCAACAACCTCGCGAGGCTCAGGGGTGAGGAATGGGTCGACCTCTTATACGGTGGTGGCTAACCTATATTTATAGTGGCCTTGGTCCTCTTCCCCCAAAACTTAGGCGGGAAGGGATTCCAAAGTGGCCAATTTGAAAGGGGACAAGTAGTATATCTTATCCTGACGAAATGTGGTCTTCATCTGCAAAGCTTTTGGTCTTGACGTAGCGGTGGGCTCAGTGATGACATCTGTCCTGCTGTGCTGTGGTCTCGGTCTTGCTGCACAGGAATGGAAACCTTTGCCAGATTCCTCGGGAACCCACGCCTGTCCTTGCCTCCTTAGCACCAAAGAGGAAACTGCCTCCTCTGTGCCCGCTGGCGCCTACCTATGTTGGTCGTCATGTCTTGCGTCATGGCTGGCCAGCACCTGGCTCCAGCTTCCACACTCCTTTGCCGGTGAGCTGTCGGCCGTGGGTCTTGACGGCCTTTGGTTGCAGGCTGACGGTTGCTGCAGCAAGGCCTCGTGGGTTGCGATCGAGGTCTCCGCCGTGGGCAGCGTGGCCCTGACCCGCAGCTGGCAGACGTTCGCCCGCGCGCGCGGCTTGAGCAGGAGGTGCACCCTTCACTTCAAGTATGACGGCATCGCAACCCTCTTCATGAGGGTGTTTGGGGAAGTCGGTCCCCACACAGGGTGATGCCCCGAAGACAGCAGTGGCGACGATGAGCTCGGCCTTGACGACGGTCGTGACGACGTTGATGGTGAGCTCGCCCTTGGCGACGGTCGCAGTTCGTCCAGCGGCGGCGGCTCCTTCTCCAGCGAGAGCACCAGCAGCGGTGGATATGACCAGCCGCCACACCGCCAGGCTCGCTTCGAGGATGGTGGCAGGTTGTCTCATCTCCACGCTTCGGTGAAGCGTGAGGATGGCTCAGGCTGAGCTGAGTCCGGGAGGCCCTCAGAGCCAGGCCTCATGAGCCGCTGTGGTCGCGGGGGCCACTTTTGTATAACCTTTCCCTTTCTCATGCATTCAAAAAAGTAGAGGGCCCTGCTGGGGCATGTGGTGAACCATGATACATATGTTTCTATGCTATGTTTATTGTTTTGGCGTTATGTTGTGGTGCTTATGTTCCAAATAGGTATGATAGGATAACCTAGCTTGATACGCTCGTGGTAGTTTCCCTTCTCGTGAGGGCGCACGGTTCGTTTATCTAAGGAGGCCCACTTGCTGGTGGCTCAGGGGCCATTGGCCTCAGGAGACATCTTGAAGCTGCGGAATTGTTAGGAAACTTGGTCGGGCGTCTTGTTCTTCCCTGCGCGATCCCTTAGGTATGGGCTAGTCGTAGCTTAGTGCACCGCGTCGCAATACCTGGGGCATGGACTTTAAGAGGGTGTGTAGGTCACGAGCCTACTCGAGGGTGTCTCGCAAGGATAGGAAAAGCCAAGGCCCTGGGGAACATGGCTGTGGCAAAGTATGTTCGTGGCGTGGGGCGGGCCCGACGCATACGCACGTACCTGCCTAGCCCCCGGGCGCGAGACGCATGAGGAAAGGCGGCGGGCAACTGCCACCACTCCTGTGCCAAGACCGACGGTCAAAGAAAAGGCAAGGGGGAAATCCAACTTGGCAATCCAATGCGAGAACTCCAAATTCCATTAAGAGAGATTGCAAACCAACTACAGGAAGCAAGCAAATGAACAGCCACGCCCGGCACCTAGTCTAGTTAAGTGCTGCCAGTAGGACGTGGGAGGGAGCCCCTGAGGCCCGAGGGCGGCTCTCCGGAGACTCCGGGGCGTGTACAGCCCCACTCATTATTACATGAGAGTGTCACAAGCGGAGACCTTCACAGGCACTAGGCCTTGCTTGATGGGTAGAACTTCCGGAGGTGCTGGATGTTCCAGGCGTTCTGGATGGGGATCCCGTCTTGCGTCTCCAGGCGCGCAGCACCAGGCCTGGAGACACGAGCAACCCTAAATGGGCCCTCCCACATGGGTGAGAGCTTATGCAGCCCTTCCCTGGAGAGCACCCGCCGTAGGACGAGATCTCCCACCTCGAGCATCCTGGAGCGGACGTTGCGGCAGTGATACCGCCGCAGCGTCTGCTAGTACCTTGCCGCTCGGAGCGAGGCTTGACAGCGGCGTTCCTCCCCCAACACGAGGTCCATCCCCCGCATGGCGTCCTGGCATGCCTCATCAAATGCCAAGACCCGCGCTGTGATAGCCTGGCTTAATAGGGATGATAGACTACTCATATCAATAAGGATTTCCTTCTTTTCCGGAAGCCCATTTGGACAGAACTCCAAAGTTAAGCGTGCTTAACTTGGAGTAATTTCAGGATGGGTGGCCGACCGAGAAGTTTCTCCTGGGTGCGCGCGAGTGAGGACAAAGTGTGCAGAAAAGACTAGTATTGATCTGTGGGGCCAGTCTAGATCCCTCCAGGAGTAACGACCACCGGCGGGTGTGTCCAGGGCATTACATGTTGGTATCAGAGCCAGGTTCTCGTGGTTACACGGATGTTTGCGGGAAGATGTGCGGCCATGTTGTTCATGACGTTTGTGACCCGTCGTGGCACACAGCATAGCACATGTACCGGACTGGATGCACAGACGTATGTGTCAAGAGGGAACATTCTTGTGGCCCGATGAGGACGTTGGTTCCTCTGAGTGGGGGTGTATGTGATAGCCTGGCTTAATAGGGATGATATACTACTCATATAAATAAGGAATTCCTTCTTTTCCGAAGGCCCATTCGGACAGAACTCTAAAGTTAAGTGTGCTCAGCTTGTAGTAATTTCAGGATGGGTGACCGACCGGGAAGTTGCTCATGGGTGCGCGTGAGGGAGGACAAAGTGCGCAGAAAAGACTAGTATTGATCTGTGGGGCCAGTCTAGATCCCGCCAGGAGTAATGACCACCGGCGGCTGTGTCCGGGGCGTTACACACGCGTAGCGATGCTTGAACTCATGTGGGAGAACCACTTCAGCTCCGTAGACGAGGAAGAATGGAGTTTCGCCGGTCGGCTTGGTCGCGGTGGTGCGAACGGACCATAACACGGACTGGAGCTCGTCGAGCCAGCCCTTGCCGCAGGCCTTGAGCTTCTTCTTGAAGGTTCTTCTTTTGAGGCCCCTCAGGACCTCCACATTGGCACACTCAGCTTGGCTGTTGCTCCTCGGGTGCGCCACTGAGGCATAGCATATTTGCATTCCAAGGTTAGCACAATATGTTTTGAAGAGATTGCTAGTGAACCACGAGCTGTTGTCGGTGATGATGCAATTAGGGACTCCGAAACGTCTCACGAGGCCCTTGATGAACTTGACCACCGAGCCAGCCGGGATTGTGCGGACTGCTTCCACCTCCGCCCATTCGGTAATCTTGTCGATGGCAACGTAGAGGTAGCGGTAGCCCCTGGGTGCTCGAGGGAACAGACCCAAGATGTCCAACCCCTAGACCGTAAACGTTCATGAGAGGGATGGTTTGGAGGCTCTGGGTGGGCTGGTGGATTTGCTTGGCATGGAACTGGCAGGCTTCACATGATCTCACCAGCTTGGCCGCGTCACTGAGTGCCGTGGGCCACTAGAATCTGCTGCGGAACGCCTTGCCCACGAGGGTGCACGATGATGAGTGATGCATGCAGTCTCTGCAGTGTATGTCGGCTAACAGCTCACATCCCTGTTCCCTGGAGATGCATCACAAGGAAACATCGTTTGGTCATTTTCGGTAAAGCTCACCATCCTGAATGCAGTAGGCCGTGGCCTGCTGAGCTACCCGCTCAGCGTCTTCTTCCTTCTCTGGCAGGGTCCCCTGAAGCAGGTACGCCTTGAATTCTTTGGTCTAGCGCCCCTCCCTAGGCTTGAGCGCAAGGAGCAGGCGTGCTCCTAAGGTCGGGCCGCAGGCGGGGGCTCCCGAGGTTGGTGCTGGCGGGAGGTCCTCCTAAGGCAGTGCTGGCTCCGCAACCGGAGGGGCGATTGAAGGATTGAAGAGCCACTCCTCGAAGACACCGGGCTCCTAAGGCTAGCGGTTGGACGCCCTCTTGGCGATGTCACCAGCTTCCTTGTTCGTGCCGTGGGGCACGTGCTGCAACTCTAGGCCCAGGAATTGCTTCTCCATGTTGCGTACCTCTGCCAGGTATGCCTCCATGTGTTCATCCTTCGGCTCGTACACTTTGTTGGATAATTTGACGAGGAGCTGGGAGTCCCCCTTGATGGTGAGGCGCTTCATGCCCAAAGCGGATGCGGCCTTGAGGCCGGCGATCAAGCCGTCATACTCTACGATGTTGTTGGAGACCTTTTCGCCGTGTCGGAAGCAGAGTTGCACGGCGTAGTAGAGCTTGTCTTGAGTAGGCGAAACAAGAATGGCTCCGGCCCCCGTGCCCTGCCGTGCGAAGGCGCCGTCAAAGTACATGACCCAGTCGCCTGATGCTTCGCTCCCTTGTGAGAGTGTCCGGTCCTCGCCCGCCTCTGGTCCTGGGGCATCAGTCCATTCCGCCATGAAGTCGGTGAGTGCGGCTCCCTTGATGACCCTGGTGGTGCTGAACTCCGGCTGAAATGCCTGCAGTTTGATGTTACATTTGGCGACTCTACCTGCATCATTGGGGCTCTGGAGTACCCTCTCTAGTGGGTAGGCCAAAACGACCTTGATGGGGTGTCCTTGGAAGTAGTGGCCCAGCTTGCGTGAGGCGACTAGAAGCGCGAGCAAGAGCTTCTGTGGCATGGGGTAGCATGCTCGTGCATCCCGCACTATCGTGCTGACGAAGTACACCGGGTGCTCGATAAGGGCAGGATTGTCGGTGTAGTCTGAGACCTCTTGTGGCTGAGGCGCCTCCTGAGGCTGGTGGACCTCAGGAGCTCGGTCGCCTGCCGGCGCAGCCATGGCCTCAGGAGTGCCGCCTTGAGGCTGCGTCGCTTTGACCGAGCGCGCAGAGTCATGTGGAAGGCCCTTGGACTGGTGCTCCTTCCTGATGGCCAACAGCGCCGTGCTGGCTGAGTGAGGTGTGGCAGCCTGGTAGAGCACTAGGGGCTCGAGTGGACGTAGCGCCACCATCACCGACGGGCTGGTGAGGTATCTCTTAAGGTCTTGGAATGCGGCATCGGCCTCCAGAGTCCACTCGAACAGCCCCTTCTTCTTCATCAACTTAAAGAATGGGAGGGTGCACTCCCCCAGCTTGGAGATGAAGCACCCTAGTGCGGTCACACAGCCCGCCAGATTCTGCATTTCCTTAAGGGTCCGTGGTGGGCTCATCCTTTCTATCGCCTTGACCTTCTCCGGGTTTGCCTCAGTCCCCATGTGTGACACCAGAAAGCACAAAAACTTGCCAGAGGGGGCGCCAAAGATGCATTTATCTGGGTTGAGCCACAAGTCCACCTTGCGCAGGCTGGCGAATGTTTCTTGCAGGTCCTCAATGAGGGTCCTTGCCTCCGGAAATTTCACCACTATGTCTTCGACGTAGGCCTCAGCATATCTCCCGAGCTGCTAGCCTAGAGCGATGTGCATGAGCCGTTGGAAGGTCGCTCCGGCGTTACACATCCCAAAGGGCATGCAGGTGTAGCAGTACACCACACACGGGGTCAGGAAGGACGTCTTCTCGACATCCTGCACTGCCATCTTGATTTGGTGATACCCTGAGAATGTGTCCAGGAAGCACAGCAGGTCGCACTCAGCAGTGGAGTCGATGCTCTGGTCGATGCGCGGCAGTGGAAAGGGGTCTTGAGGGCATGCCTTGTTGAGGTTGGTGAAGTCGACGCACATGCGTTCCTTCCCGCATTTCTTATGCACTACGACTGGGTTCGCGAGCCATTCTAGGTATCGCACCTCTGGAATGACACCAGCGTCTTGCAGCTTGCGGGTTTCTTGGACAATGAATGACTGCTTTTCTATGGACTACCACCGTGCCTTCTGCTTCACCGGGCGTACATTGGGTCGCACATTCAGGTGATGCTCGATCACCCCCTTGGGACTCCAGCCAGGTCCTTGGGCTCCCATGCGAACACCTCCTTGTTCGCATGCAAGAAATCGACCAGCGCTTTTTCTTGGTCTAGGCGAGGTTGGCGCCTATTGTGAAGGTGGCCCCTGATGCCCCATCTTGGTCGATCGGCACCTACTTCGTCTCGGCCCGGTCCTGAGAGAACAACTACTTCTTCTTTGCTGGCGCAGCCCCCGGGGCCTCAAGGACCTCTACCGCTTCCGGCCGCACGGTAGCCACGGCCCTGAAAGCAAGCTTGGGAGCCGCCAGTGCCTCCTTGGTGTCCCCAGTCATGGTGAGGACACCGCTGCTTCCTGGCATCTTCATGAGGTTGTAGGCAGGGTGAGTTGCTGCCATGAACTTGGCTAAGGCCGGGTACCCAAGGATGGCGTTGTACGGGAGGCTGATAGGGGTGATGTCGAAGTCGATGAGCTCGGTGCAGTAATTGTTGCGGGTACCGAAGGTGACAGGGAAGCGGATCTGCCCCAGTGGGATGGTGGAGCCGTCGACGACCCCGGAGAACGGCTTGGTGGGGCAGAGCTGGCCGTGTGATACGTGGAGCAAGCCAAAAGCTTCCATGGAGAGCACATTGAGTCCGGCCCCACTGTCAATGAGAGTCTTGGTTACCGCCACGTTACAGATGGTGGGGGTGCAAAGCATCGGGGGCACACCTACGCCCGCGGTGGTCATAGGATAGTCTCTTGAGTCGAAGGTGAGGTCGGCCTCGGGTGCCACCCATCCTGGAGGAGTTCCCTGTCGCACGCAGGCAGCACCTGCTTGACGAAAGAACTGCTTGATATGGCGGTCCGATGGCGGAGCCTGAGAGCCACCGAGGAGGGCTATGACGGCGTGGGGCGCTGGTGCCACGAAGCGCGCGATGAAGAGGCCACACAGCTCTTCCCAGGAGGCCACAAAAGATTCCGGCAGACTAAGAAGCCAGGCGTGCGGTACGCTAGTGAGGGCCATGGGGAACCAGTTGGCCATGACCTTGTCGTTTCCGCCTTCCACCCAGACGGCTTCCTCATACGCTTGGAGGAATCCTACCGGGTCCGCCGCGCTGTCATATCGGGGCGGCAGGTCCGGCCTGAACCGGGTCCGCCGCGCTGTCATATCCAGTCGGAGGAGCGGCGCCTGCCATGGAACCAGGGCGAAGAGACAAAGCGGGCAGAGGGACGGGGCGGACGGGAAGGCGGAGCTTCGACGCACCCCTACCTGGGGCGCCAAATGGCGGATCCTGGGCTCCGCAGACCCTTGAGAGGTTCAAACACTGGGGTGCGTACGAAGAACTCCCTCTCCCCAACCTGCTGGCCCAATGATTCCACAGCCTAGCTCGACGAACCCAAGGGAAAAGAGACACAACAGTTTATCCTGGTTCGGGCCACCTTGCGGTGTAATACCCTACTCCAGCTTTGTGGTGGATTGCCTCGAGGGGCTGAGGATGACCTAGTACAGTGGTTGGACAACCTCAGAAGGTGAGGTGTTCTTGACCTCGATGAGCTAGTGGGTGTGAGGATGGTCTGAATGATCCGACCCCCCTTTTGGGTTGTGGCTAAGTCCTATTTATAGTGGCCTTGGTCTTCTTCCCAAATGTAGGCGGGAAGGAATCCCACAACGGCCAAATTCATAGGGAGACAACAAGTACAAGATATCCTGACAAAAATAGTCTTCGCCTGCAAAGGCTCTAGTAGTGATGCTGTAGTGGGCTCCATGATGACCTCTGTCCTGTCGTCCTGGCGGTCTTGGTCTCGTCGCACCTGTTGGCATTCTGGGACTGGGGGTTCCCAGACTTGCTTGCCTGCGACCCACGAGCGTGGCTCCACCAACGGCCTGGTACGTCCCATCTTCAGTAGCAGCAACTCAAGACCCTCGCAAGGGGCCAAGCCTCGTGAGGCGGACAACACGAAGACCTCCCTGGGGGCAGCCTCACTAGGCTGGCTCCTGTGGGGCGGAGATATCTATGAAAGGGGCACCTCGCGAGGTTCACGTGACGTGAGCCATGACGACCAAGGCCAGGCGGGTGCTAGCGGGCGTAGTGTAACAGTTTCCTCTTTGGTGCTAAGGAGGCAAGCATAGCCACGGGGTCTTGAGGCATCAGGCAAACGTTTCCATATCGGTGCAACAAGACCAAGACCAGTAGGACAACAAGACGGAGGTCATCGCGATGCCCACATCAACATCACCACCAGAGCCTTTGGCAGGCGAAGACCACCTTTTGTCATGATAGCTTGTACTAGTTGCCCCCCTTCAAACTTGGCCGTTGTGGGATCCCTTCCCTCCTAACATTTGGGAAGAGGACCAAGGCCACTATAAATAGGACCTAGCCACCACCATAGGGAAAGGAGAGAGGGACGGATCGGATCCATTCCACCCGAACAAGCTCGCCAGTTCATCTAGCTCAAGAACACCTCACCTCCCGAGGCTGTTCATCCATTGTACTAGTTCATCCTCAGCCCCTTGAGGCAATCCACCCACAAACTGGAAGTAGGGTATTACACCGCAAGGTGGCCCAAACAAGTATGAACCCTCGTGTCTCTTGTTCTTTGGGTCCGTCGAGCTAGGCCGCAGAATCGTTGAGCGAGCGAGCGAGGAAGAGAGTGTTCTTCATGCGCACCCCAGTATTCGAACCTCACAAGGGTTTGCTGGAACCCGTAATCCAACATTTGGCGCGCCACTTAGGGGGTGCGCTGAAGACCTTCTTCCGCCGATCGACGTACCACTACTCCACCACATCCATGTCTGACGCTCGCCGGGCCCGCGCTAAGCGCCGGACCGCACTTGCCGCTCGCGTTACCCTGACGGTGCCCGTCGGCAGACCTCCCCATCGTTCTCCTTCACCCACTGCCAAAGCCGCCACCGGCCCTGTAGGAAACGAGCAGCAAGCTTCGTCACTACACCCATCTATGCAGCGGGATGGACGCACCGCCACCCCATCGTTGACTCCGGCCGGCTCGTCATCCCATGCTCGTCACAGGCCCGTGGACGCACAGGCCGCACTGCTCATGGCGCGCGAGCTCCTGCATTACTGCACCGTCGACGACCTCTACGAGGACTGGCTGGACCGCATCGTCGAGCTCGTCAGCGCCGCTGGGGGCTCTCTTGCACCATCCCTTTCGCTGCCTCGTCCGCCCCCTGCTGCGGGTGACGTAGCCCATGGAGCACCTCCGCCACCTCCACATCAAGACGTCACCCTCGCACCAAGACGCGTTGCCCCGCAGCGCGACCAACCGTGCAGGGCGCCCGCGCGTGAAGAAGGAAGCTGCCGGGAAATCCCGCGGCCGCAAGAAGATGCTCCTGCAATTCCAGCACCACCATGTCAAGACCGTGCGCCGCCTGCAGCGGCGGCGTGTGGGTACCAGGACAAGGCTCCACCTCCAAGACGGGCTCCAGTGTCCACGGCGGGTTGCGCGCCTTCACCCCCGAGCTGCGCAGCGTGGTCTGGCCGGGCAAGTTCAAGCCCGACCTGCCTCCGCGCTACGATGGCACCCCCAACCTTGCTAAGTTCTTGCAGCTCTACGAGCTGAGCATCGAGGCGGCCAATGGCGATGAGAAAGTTATCACGAACTGGTTCCCCATGGCTCTCAAAGACGGCGCGCGCTTGTGGCTCTTGAACTTGCCCGCGGGATTGATCTCCTCCTGGGGAGAGATGTGCGGGCGCTTCATCGCCAACTTCCAAGGCACTCGCGACCACCCGCCTTCCGCTGGTGACCTGCGGCACATCAAGCAGTAGCCAGGGGAGAACCTGCAGAAGTACATCAAGAGTTTCAACATCGTTTGCCTCAAGATCCCCAAGGTGACGGACGAGGCCATCATCTCAGCATTTTCCGACGACGTCCGTGATGTCAAGATGAAGGAGGAGCTCGCCATACACGAGGACCTGTGCACAGCTCTGGAGATGTTCAACATGGTGACCAGGTGCGCGAGAGCTGAGGAGGGACGCCTTTCCCTCCTCGAGCTCCGAGCTGCCGACCCAGAAGACAAGAAGGCCAAGACCAAGGACGTGAAGCACAACGGGGCTACCGTGCTCGCGGCGGAGCCGGAGATGAAGCGAGGTTGCGACCACCCCGAGTCATCCAAGGCCAACCGACCGTTCTGTGCTTTCGACAACATGCACAGCCACAACACCAACGACTGTCAGGAGCTCAGGGTATCCGCGACGGGCACTTCGGTCGATGCCCCGAGCGCAAGGACCGAGGCTACGGCTGTGGAGGATGCCGAAGTGGAGGACGCTGGGACGACCGCGGGCCCTGCCAGGAGTGGAGCGACCGGCCTCATGAGGATCGCTAGCAGGACCAGCCTCGCAAGGGCGCCTGGAGGGACCAACCTCGCGAGGACCGCCCTTAGGGCAACGCTGGCCTCCCTCCACTACCGCCACCACTAAGGAGGAGCGACGACCACCACTAGGACGAGGGGGATGGGGGCTTCCAGGAGCCTCATGTTGTCACTTGCATCTTGGGTGGCGCTCAGGCCCCAACCTCTTCGCGCATCTTCAAGCAGTTTGCTAGCGAGGTGAACGCACCCTTCCCCAGGCTCGAGGCCACGCGCCCCCTCAGGTGGTCCGATTACACCATTACCTTCAGCTCATCCGACCAGCTGAAGTGCACGGAAATTGTCGGCGCCCTCCCGATGCTCAGCTCGCCCATCATCAGCAACGTCCTCGTCACCAAGACCCTCATCGACGGTGGCGCATGGCTCAATGTCCTTTCCGTCGAAACGTTTGACCGCCTCCAAGTGCCGTATGATCAGCTGCAGCCAACTAAGCCCTTCTTAGGAGTGGCCGACGGCTCCACCACCTCGATAGGGCAGGTCCACCTCCCTGTCACCTTCGGCATGCGTGAGAACTACCGCACCGAGCTCATTGACTTTGATGCCGCCCACATCCGCCTGTCGTTCAATGCCATCCTTGGGTATGCAGCCCTGGCCAAGTTTATGGCAGTGACTCATCACTGCTATAATGTCCTCAAGATGCCAGGAAGCTGCGGCGTCATCACGGTTGCCTGCAAGGAAAATGACGCGGTGTGCTCTCTTGAGTGCGCCTACCAGGATGTGGCCGCCGAAGACCGAGATAACGAAGGCGCCGTCTACCCTCTTGAAGCAGTTGCACAGCCAGGAGCTTCAGGAAAGCGGTGTCTCCAACGGCACCACCTCAGGACCTGCGCCCACGGACAGGGCGCCTCCCTCCCTCACATAGGAAGGTGTGGCCGGCGCCCTCCTCAGGTTGGGCTCGGGGGCTCTTTTCTGGAGGGCCTCTGACCTAGCCAATGTCACGAGGGAGGCCCTCGGGCACCACGTGGAGGCATGCTTCACCGCATGCTTCCCTCACAAGGGCACTATGCATGGAGTGCCAGGCACTCAGGAGTTCATCACCTAGGTGATCGAGGAGCTTCAAGACGCGAGAATCAAGTGCGGTGGCCACTGCCCACCACCTAGCGTAGCTCCTCGTCCCGGCGAGGACGACGAGCTGCGCGTCTACGTCGACATCCCATGACTCAACAAGGCGGCATCTCAGGAGCGTTTCTCGCCTTCGCGCGTTGGTCGGTGCGGGAGTCCACCTCACAGCTATGTTCGCATGCCATTCGGCCTGGCGAACGCGGCTATCACCTCCCAGCTCCACCTGAGGAGCATTCTGGCGGCTCAGGAGGCCAGGCACATGCAGTCTTGGCAGAGATGGCGATGGTTCTTCATGAGCCTCCTGGGGCCCCAAAGCCTCCCAAGGCTTTGGACCAGGCGGCTCGTGAGGAGCAACTCCTTCAACATGCGTCTTCAGCTGCTTCAACATCCCCTCAGCAACGGTGCTAGGTGACGCTTTCTGGTTCATTCAGTTGGGGGCACCCCTCGGGCACCATAATCCCAAAGTCGCATGGGCCTGTCCCTGCGACGTGTATCCCTTTTGCATCTCTAGCCTACTCTGTTGGGGGCGCTCCTTGGGCTGCATCATCCCCAGGCCGCATGATTCCGTCCCTACGGCATGTATCGTCCTTGCATTTACCTGAACTAGCTTGCTGCTATGTCTCGAGCTAGCGTTGGTTTTCCCCGAAGAGGAGGGGGTGATGCAGCACAGTAGCGTAAGTATTTCCCTCAGTTTTTGAGAACCAAGGTATCAATCCAGTAGGAGGTCATGCGCAAGTCCCTCGTACCTGCACAAAATGGTAGCAACTCGCAACCAACGCTTAGGGGTTGTCAATCCCTTCACGGTCACTTACGAGAGTGAGATCTGATAGAGAAAATATTTTTGGTATTTTTGGTATAAATATGCAAAGTGAAAAGTAAAAGCAAAACAAGTAAAATAAAGTAATGGAGATTGATATGATGAGAATAGACCTGGGGGCCATAGGTTTCACTAGTGGCTTCTCGCAAGAGCATAGATATTCTACGGTGGGTGAACAAATTACTGTTGAGCAATTGATAGAATTTAGCATAGTTATGAGGTTATCTAGGTATGATCATATATATAGGCATCACGTCCGTGACAAGTAGAACGACTCCTGCCTGCATCTACTACTATTACTCCACTCATCGATCGCTATCCAGCATGCATCTAGAGTATTAAGTTAAAAACATAGTAACGCCTTAAGAAAGATGACATGATGTAGAGGAATAAATTCATGCAATATGATAAATACCCCATCTTGTTATCCTCGATGGCAACAATACAATACGTGCCTTGCAACTCTTTCTATCACTGAGTAAGGACACCGCAAGATTGAACCGAAAGCTAAGCACTTCTCCCATTGCAAGAACTACCGATCTAGTTGGCCAAACTAAACGGATAATTCGAAGAGACTTGCAAAGATAACTCAATCATACATAAAAGAATTCAGAGAAGATTCAAATATTATTCATAGATAAGTTGGATCATAAACCCACAATTCATCGGTCTCAACAAACACACCACAAAAAGAAGATTACATCGAATAGATCTCCACGAGAGAGAGGGAGAACATTGTATTGAGATCAAAAAAGAGAGAAGAAGCCATCTAGCTACTAGCTATGGACCCGAAGGTCTGAAGTAAACTACTCACACTTCATCGGAAGGGCTATGGTGTTGATGTAGAAGCCCTCCGTGATGGATGCCCTCTCCGGCGGAGCTCCAGAACAGGCCCCAAGATGGGATCTCGTGGATACAGGAAGTTGCGGCGGTGGAATTAGGTTTTTGGCTCCGTCTCTGGTCTAATGGGGGTACGTAGGTATATATAGGAGGAAGGAGCACGTCTGTGGAGCTCCGAGGGGCCCACGAGGCAGGGGGGCACGCCCAGGGGGGGCCTCCACCCTCGTGACCTCCCCGAAAACTTCTTGGAGTAGGGTCCAAGTCTCCTGGATTACGTTCGGTGAGAAGATCACGTTCCCGAAGGTTTCATTCTGTTTGGACTCTGTTTGATATTCTGTTTCCTCGAAATACTGAAATAGGCAAAAAACAACAATTTCTGGGCTGGGCCTCCGGTTAATAGGTTAGTCCCAAAAATAATATAAAAGTGGAAAATAAAGCCCAATATAGTCCAAAATAGTAGATAAAGTAGCATGGAGCAATCAAAAATTATAGATACGTTGGAGACGTATCAGGCATCCCCAAGCTTAATTCCTGCTCGTCCTCGAGTAGGTAAATGATCAAAAGAGAATTTTTGATGCGGAGTGATACTTTGGCATAATTTCAATGTAAATCTTCTTAATCATGGTATGAATATTCAGATCCGAAAGGTTCATGACAAAAGTTCATATTGACATAAAAAATGATAATACTTCAAGCATACTAATCAAACAATTATGTCATCTCAAAATAACATGGCCAAAGGAAGTTCATCCCTACAAAATCATATAGTTAGGCTATGCTTCATTTTCGTCACACAAAGATGTTCCCAACTTCTATACCCCCGATGACAAGCCAAGCAATTGTTTCATACTCAAATAATCTCAAACTTTTTCAACCTTCACGCAATACATGAGCGCGAGCCATGGACATAGCACTATGGGTGGTATAGAATATGATGATGGGGATTGTGTGGAGAAGACAAAAAAGGAGAAAGTCTCACATCAACGAGGCTAATCAATGAGCTATGGAGATGCCCATCAATTGATGTTAATGCAAGGAGTAGGGATTGCCATGCAACGGATGCACTAGAGCTAAGAATGCTCAACAAAAGAAAACTAGTGGGTGTGCATCCAACTTGCTTGCTCATGAAGACCTAGGGCATTTTGAGGAAGCCCATCGTTGGAATATACAAGCCAAGTTCTATAATGAAAAATTCCCACTAGTATGAACAAGACAAATTATGAGACTCACTATATGAAAATCATGGTGCTACTTTGAAGCACAATATATGAGACTCACTACATGAAGAGCAAGGTTCTACTTTGAAGCACAAGTGTGGAAAAAGAGATAGTAGCATTGCCCTTTTTATTTTCTCCTTCTTTTTTTGGGCCTTCCTTTTTTTATTTTTGGACTTTCTCTTTTTTTTGATTGGGCAATGATCTAATAATGATGATCATCACACTTCTGTCTGCTGGCGGACGGCAAAGATCTGGCGGACGGCAAAGAGC
This sequence comes from Triticum urartu, assembly GCF_003073215.2. NCBI lineage: Eukaryota > Viridiplantae > Streptophyta > Magnoliopsida > Poales > Poaceae > Triticum > Triticum urartu. Next base: position 18,383 of record NW_024120113.1, read on the forward strand.
TTCTTTGCCGTCAGCCTGATCTTTGCCGTCTGCTTTTTGGTAGCTGATGGCAAAGAGCTTCTTTGCCGTCAGCTAGCGGACGGCAAAGAGCTGGCAGATGGCAAATTAGCTGATTCCAGTAGTGGCTTTGCCAAAAATACGATGTCAACTACAAGATCATGCAATGGCAATATGAAAAAAGTAAAGCATGTCATGATGATGATGATGATGATTGTGGTGGAAGTTGCATGGCAATATATCTCAGAATGGCTATGGAAATGCCATGATAGGTAGGTATGGTGGCTGTTTTGAGGAAGATATAGAGAGGTTTATGTGTGAAAGAGTGTATCATATCACGGGGTTTGGATGCACCGGCGAAGTTTGCACCAACTCTCAATGTGAGAAAGGGCAATGCACGGTACCGAAGAGGCTAGCAAATGGCGGAAAGGTAAAAGTGCGTATAATCCATGGACTCAACATTAGTCAAAAGAACTCATATACTTATTGCAAAAATTTAGAAGTCATCAAAAATCAAGTACTACGCGCATGCTCCTAGGGGGATAGATTGGTAGGAAAAGACCATCGCTCGTCCCCGACCGCCACTCATAAGGATGCACAAGCCAGGTACACTTCATGCTTCAAATTTGTTACACAACTTTAACCATACGTGCATGCTACGGGACTTGCTAACTTCAACACAAGTATTTCTCAAATTCACAACTACTCAACTAGCACGACTATGATATTATCACCTCCATATCTCAAAACAATTATCAAGCATCAAACTTATCTTAGTATTCAACCCACTAAAAAGAAAGTTTCACATATCTTGAATACCAAGTATATTAACATTAAGCAAATTACCATGCTATTAACGACTCTCAAAATAATCTAAGTGAAGCATGAGAGATCAAGTTTCTTTAAAACAAACCACCACCGTGCTCTAAAAGATCTAAGTGAAGCACTAGAGCAAAAATTATCACGCTCAAAAAGATATAAGTGAAGCACATAGAGTAAACTATCAAGCTCAAAAGATATAAGTGAAGCACATAGAGTATTCTAACAAATTTCAATTCATACATGGCTCTCTCAAAAGGTGTGTACAGAAATGATGATTGTGGTAGACTAACAAGCAAATACACAAATAATACAAGACGCTCCAAGCAAAACACATATCATGTGGTGAATAAAAATATAGCTCCAAGTAAATTACCGATGGAAGTGGACGAAAGAGGGGATGCCCCGGACTTTGACTTTTTGGTGTCCTTGGATTATCTTGGGGGTGCCATGGGCATCCCCAAGATTAGGCTCTTGCCACTCCTTGTTCCATAATCCATCAAAAGAATTCACCCAAAACTTGAAAACTTCACAACACAAAACTCAATAGAAATCTCGTGAGCTCCGTTAGAGAAAGAAAACAAAAGACTACTTTAAGGTACTGTAGTGAACTTGTTCTTTATTTGTATTGGTGTTAAACCTACTGTATTCCAACTTATCTATGGTTTATAAACTATTTTACTAGCCATAGATTCATCAAAATAAGCAAACAACACACGCAAAACAGAATCTGTCAAAAACAGAACATTCTGTAGTAATCTGTTACTAACGCAAACTTCTTGAACCCAAAAAATTCTACCAAAATTAGACGACCTGGGAATTTGTTTATTGATCATAAGAAATTCAAATCACTATTTTATCACGTTCTGGTGATTTTTGACAATTCGAGCACTGAGCGCAAAGATTCTGGAAATTACAGCAAGATCAAATAACTATCTTCCAAGAAGATCTAATAGGTTTAACTTGGCACAAACACAAATTAAAAGATAAAACCACATCTAAACAGAATCTAGATGGATTATTTATTCCTAAACAGAACCAAAAACAAAAAACACAAAATAAAATTGGGTTGCCTCCCAACAAGCGCTATCGTTTAACGCCCCTAGCTAGGCATAAAAGCAAGGATAGATCTAGGTATTGCCATCTTTGGTAGGAAATCCATAAGTGGGTCTCATGAAAGATTCATATGGTAATTTTATTTTCTTTCTAGGAAAGTGTTCCATGCCCTTCTTTAAGGGAAATTGGAATTTAATATTCCCTTCCTTCATATCAATAATTGCACCAATCGTTCTAAGGAAAGGTCTACCAAGAATAATAGGACATGAAGAATTGCAATCTATATCAAGAACGATAAAATCTACGGGCACATAATTCCTATTTGCAACAATAAGAACATCATTAATTCTTCCCATAGGCTTTTTAATAGTGGAATCCGCAAGATGCAAGTTTAGAGAGCAATCATCAAAGTCACGAAAATCTAACAAATCACACAAAGCTTTGGGGATAGTAGAGACACTAGCACCCAAATCACACAAAGCATAAAACTCGTAATTTTTAATTTTAATCTTAATTGTAGGTTCCCACTCATCATGGAGTTTTCTAGGGATAGAAACTTTCAACTCAAGCTTTTCTTCATAAGATTGCATTAAGGCATCAACAATGTGTTCGGTAAAGGCCTTATTTCGACTATAAGCATGAGGAGAATTTAACACGGATTGCAACAAGGAAATACAATCAATTAAAGAGAAATTTTCATAGTTAAATTCCTTGAGATCCAAAATAGTGGGTTTAGCAATATTTAGATTTTTATTTCTTTCAATCCCTTTTTTATCTATTTCATTTTCAGGATCTAAAAACTCGGAATTCTTAGAACGCCTTCTAGGTAAGGGAAGATCATAATCAGATTCATCAAGATTCATATTACAAAAAAAAGATTTAATAGGGGACACATCAATAACTTTTAGATCTTCATCTCGATTCTCATAGTTATTCGGTTTAGCGGCCATCTTATTGACTAAGGTGGCTTGCATATCAGAAATTTCAGCGGCCATTTTTTCAAGATGAGCAATTTGGGCTCTTACACCATCAAATTCATTGGACATATCATTGAGCTCTTTATTCATATAACTCATAAAACTCTTTTGTTCCTTAAGCTCGTTTCTAAAGAAATTATTATGCTCAAATTGCAAGACCATAAACTTCCTGACATTGTTTTCGATATATTCTAGCCTTTTAAGGTGAAGATCACCAAAATTAGGTAAGGCCATCGTGACGAACAAGCAAGCAAACTAACACACGAGCAAACAAAAGGCAAAGGGAAAGAGAGGGCGAATAAAATGGCAAGGGTGAAGTGGGGGAGAGGAAAACGAGAGGCAAATGGCAAATAATGTAATGCGAGAGATAGAGATTGTGATGGGTACTTGGTATGTTGACTTTTGCGTAGGCTTCCCCGGCAACGGCGCCAGAAATGGCTCGTTGACCGGAGAGTAAATCTTGACTTGACTTGGAGTAGGCCTCCCCGGCAATGGCGCCAGAAATCCTTCTTGCTACGTCTCGAGCTAGCGTTGGTTTTCCCCGAAGAGGAGGGGGTGATGCAGCACAGTAGCGTAAGTATTTCCCTCAGTTTCTGAGAACCAAGGTATCGATCCAGTAGGAGGTAACGCGCAAGTCCCTCGTACCTGCACAAAACGGTAGCAACTCGCAACCAACGCTTAGGGGTTGTCAATCCCTTCACAGTCACTTACGAGAGTGAGATCTGATAGAGATAATATTGTTGGTATTTTTGGTATAAAGATGCAAAGTGAAAAGTAAAAGCAAAACAAGTAAAATAAAGTAATGGAGATTGATATGATGAGAATAGACCCGGGGGCCATAGTTTCACTAGTGGCTTCTCTCAAGAGCATAGATATTCTACGGTGGGTGAACAAATTACTGTTGAGCAATTGATAGAATTTAGCATAGTTATGAGGTTATGTAGGTATGATCATGTATATAGGCATCACGTCCGTGACAAGTAGACCGACTCCTGCCTGCATCTACTACTATTACTCCACTCATCGACCGCTATCCAGCATGCATCTAGAGTATTAAGTTAAAAACAGAGTAACACCTTAAGCAAGATGACATGATGTAGAGGAATAAATTCATGCAATATGATAAATAACCCATCTTGTTATCATCGATGGCAACAATACAATACGTGCCTTGCAACTCTTTCTGTCACCGAGTAAGGACACCGCAAGATTGAACCTAAAGCTAAGCACTTCTCCCATTGCAAGAACTACCAATCTAGTTGGCCAAACTAAACGGATAATTCGAAGAGACTTGCAAAGATAACTCAATCATACAAAAAAGAATTCAGAGAAGATTCAAATATTATTCATAGATAAGTTGGATCATAAACCCACAATTCATCGGGCTCAACAAACACACCGCAAAAAGAAGATTACATCGAATAGATCTCCACGAGAGAGGGGGAGAACATTGTATTGAGATCCAAAAAGAGAGAAGAAGCCATCTAGCTACTAGCTATGGACCCGAAGGTCTGAAGTAAACTACTCACACTTCATCGGAAGGGCTATGGTGTTGATGTACAAGCCCTCCGTGATGGATGCCCTCTCTGGCGGAGCTCCGGAACAGGCCCCAAGATGGGATCTCGTGGATACAGGAAGTTGTGGCGATGGAATTAGGTTTTTGGCTCGGTCTCTGGTCTAATGGGGGTACGTAGGTATATATAGGAGGAAGGAGCACATCGGTGGAGCTCCGAGGGGCCCACGAGGCAGGGGGGCGTGCCCGGGGGGGGGCGCGCCCTCCACCCTCGTGACCTCCCCGGAAACTTCTTGGAGTAGGGTCCAAGTCTCCTGGATCACATTTGGTGAGAAGATCACGTTCCCAAAGGTTTCATTCCGTTTGGACTTCGTTTGATATTCTGTTTCCTCGAAATACTGAAATAGGCAAAAACATCAATTCTGGGCTGGGCCTCCGGTTAATAGGTTAGTCCCAAAAATAATATAAAAGTGGAAAATAAAGCCCAATATAGTCCAAAACAGTAGTAAAAGTAGCATGGAGCAATCAAAAATTATAGATACGTTGGAGACGTATCAGGCATCCCCAAGCTTAATTCCTGCTCGTCCTCGAGTAGGTAAATGATCAAAAGAGAATTTTTGATGCGAAGTGATACTTTGGCATAATTTCAATGTGAATCTTCTTAATCATGGTATGAATATTCAGATCTGAAAGGTTCAAGACAAAAGTTCATATTGACATAAAAAATGATAATACTTCAAGCATACTAATCAAACAATTATGTCATCTCAAAATAACATGGCCAAAGGAAGTTCATCCCTACAAAATCATATAGTTAGGCTATGCTTCATTTTCGTCACACAAAGATGTTCCCAACTTCTATACCCCCGATGAAAAGCCAAGCAATTGTTTCATACTCAAATAATCTCAAACTTTTTCAACCTTCACACAATACATGAGCGCGAGCCATGGACATAGCACTATGGGTGGTATAGAATATGATGATGGGGATTGTGTGGAGAAGACAAAAAAGGAGAAAGTCTCACATCAACGAGGCTAATCAATGAGCTATGGAGATGCCCATCAATTGATGTTAATGCAAGGAGTAGGGATTGCCATGCAACGGATGCACTAGAGCTAAGAATGCTCAACAAAAGAAAACTAGTGGGTGTGCATCCAACTTGCTTGCTCATGAAGACCTAGGGCATTTTGAGGAAGCCCATCGTTGGAATATACAAGCCAAGTTCTATAATGAAAAATTCCCACTAGTATGAACAAGACAAATTATGAGACTCACTATGAAAATCATGGTGCTACTTTGAAGCACAATATATGAGACTCACTACATGAAGAGCAAGGTGCTACTTTGAAGCACAAGTGTGGAAAAAGAGATAGTAGCATTGCCCTTTTTATTTTCTCCTTCTTTTTTTGGGCCTTTCTTTTTTTTGTGGCCTTTCTCTTTTTTTATTGGGCAATGCTCTAATAATGATGATCATCACACTTCTATTGATTACAACATAATGATTACAACTCGATACTAGAACAAGATATGACTCTATATGAATGCCTCCGGCGGTGTACCGGGATGGTGCAATGAATCAAGAGTGACATGTATGAAAAATAATGCATGGTGGCTTTGCCACAAATACGATGTCAACTACAAGATCATGCAATGGCAATATGAAAAAAGTAAAGCATGTCATGATGATGATGATGATTGTGGTGGAAGTTGCATGGCAATATATCTCAGAATGGCTATGGAAATGCCATGATAGGTAGGTATGGTGGCTGTTTTGAGGAAGATATAGAGAGGTTTATGTGTGAAAGAGCGTATCATATCACGGGGTTTGGATGCACCGGCGAAGTTTGCACCAACTCTCAATGTGAGAAAGGGCAATGCACGGTACCGAAGAGGCTAGCAAATGGCGGAAAGGTAAAAGTGCGTATAATCCATGGACTCAACATTAGTCAAAAGAACTCATATACTTATTGCAAAAATTTAGAAGTCATCAAAAATCAAGTACTACGCGCATGCTCCTAGGGGGATAGATTGGTAGGAAAAGACCATCGCTCGTCCCCGACCGCCACTCATAAGGATGCACAAGCCAGGTACACTTCATGCTTCAAATTTGTTACACAACTTTAACCATACGTGCATGCTACGGGACTTGCTAACTTCAACACAAGTATTTCTCAAATTCACAACTACTCAACTAGCACGACTATGATATTATCACCTCCATATCTCAAAACAATTATCAAGCATCAAACTTCTCTTAGTATTCAACCCACTAAAAAGAAAGTTTCACGTATCTTGAATACCATGTATATTAACATTAAGCAAATTACCATGCTATTAACGACTCTCAAAATAATCTAAGTAAAGCATGAGAGATCAAGTTTCTTTAAAACAAACCACCACCGTGCTCTAAAAGATCTAAGTGAAGCACTAGAGCAAAAATTATCACGCTCAAAAAGATATAAGTGAAGCACATAGAGTAAACTATCAAGCTCAAAAGATATAAGTGAAGCACATAGAGTATTCTAACAAATTTCAATTCATACATGGCTCTCTCAAAAGGTGTGTACATCAAGGATTATTGTGGTAGACTAACAAGCAAAGACACAAATAATACAAGACGCTCCAAACAAAACACATATCATGTGGTGAATAAAAATATAGCTCCAAGTAAATACCGATGGAAGTGGACGAAAGAGGGGATGCCTTCCGGGGCATCCCCAAGCTTTGACGTTTTGGTGTCCTTTGATTATCTTGGGGGTGCCATGGGCATCCCCAAGATTAGGCTCTTGCCACTCCTTGTTCCATAATCCATCAAAAGAATTCACCCAAAACTTGAAAGCTTCACAACACAAAACTCAATAGAAATCTCGTGAGCTCCGTTAGAAAAAGAAAACAAAAGACTACTTTAAGGTACTGTAGTGAACTTGTTATTTATTTGTATTGGTGTTAAACCTACTGTATTCCAACTTATCTATGGTTTATAAACTATTTTACTAGCCATAGATTCATCAAAATAAGAAAACAACACACGCAAAACAGAATCTGTCAAAAACAGAACAGTCTGTAGTAATCTGTTACTAACGCAAACTTCTTGAACCCAAAAAATTCTACCAAAATTAGACGACCTGGGCAATTTGTTTATTGATCAGCAGCAGTTAGAATCACTATTTTATCACGTTCTGGTGATTTTTGACAATTCGGGCACTGAGCGCAAAGATTCTGGAAATTACAGCAAGATCAAAAAACTATCTTCCAAGAAGATCTAATAGGTTTAACTTGGCACAAACACTAATTAAAAGATAAAACCACATATAAACAGAATCTAGATGGATTATTTATTCCTAAACAGAACCAAAAACAAAAAACACAAAATAAAATTGGGTTGCCTCCCAACAAGCGCTATCGTTTAACGCCCCTAGCTAGGCATAAAAGCAAGGATAGATCTAGGTATTGCCATCTTTGGTAGGCAATCCATAAGTGGGTCTCATGATAGATTCATATGGTAATTTTATTTTATTTCTAGGAAAGTGTTCCATGCCCTTCTTTAAGGGAAATTGGAATTTAATATTCCCTTCCTTCATATCAATAATTGCACCAATCGTTCTAAGGAAAGGTCTACCAAGAATAATAGGACATGAAGGATTGCAATCTGTATCAAGAACGATAAAATCTACGGGCACATAATTCCTATTTGCAACAATAAGAACATCATTAATTCTTCCCATAGGCTTTTTAATAGTGGAATCCACAAGATGCAAGTTTAGAGAGCAATCATCAAAGTCACGGAAATCTAACAAATCACACAAAGCTTTTGGGATAGTAGAGACACTAGCACCCAAATCACACAAAGCATAAAACTCGTAATTTTTAGTTTTAATCTTAATTGTAGGTTCCCACTCATCATGGAGTTTTCTAGGGATAGAAACTTTCAACTCAAGCTTTTCTTCATAAGAATGCATTAAGGCGTCAACAATGTGTTCGGTAAAGGCCTTATTTCGACTATAAGCATGAGCAGAATTTAACACGGATTGCAACAAGGAAATACAATCAATTAAAGAGCAATTTTCATAGTTAAATTCCTTGAGATCCAAAATAGTGGGTTTAGCAATATCTAGATTTTTATTTCTTTCAATCCCTTTTTTATCAATTTCATCATCAGGATCTAAAAACTTAGAATTCTTAGAACGCCTTCTAGGTAAGGGAAGATCATAATCACATTCATCAAGATTCTTATTGTAAAACAAAGATTTAATAGGGGACACATCAATAACTTTTAGATCTTCATCTTGATTCTCATAGTTATTCGGTTTAGCGGCCATCTTATTGACTAAGGTGGCTTGCATATCTGAAATTTCAGCGGTCATTTTTTCAAGATGAGCAATTTGGGCTCTTACACCATCAAATTCTTTGTACATATCATCGAGCTCTTTATTCATATAACTCATAAAACTCTTTTGTTCCTTAAGCTCGTTTCTAAAGAAATTATTATGCTCAAATTGCAAGACCATAAACTTCCTGACATTGTTTTCGATATCTTCTAGCCTTTTAAGGTGAAGATCACCAAAATTAGGTAAGGCCATCGTGACGAACAAGCAAGCAAACTAACACACGAGCAAACAAAAGGCAAAGGGAAAGAGAGGGCGAATAAAACGGCAAGGGTGAAGTGGGGGAGAGGAAAACGAGAGGCAAATGGCAAATAATGTAATGCGAGATATAGAGATTGTGATGGGTACTTGGTATGTTGACTTTTGCGTAGGCTTCCCCGGCAACGGCGCTAGAAATGGCTCGTTGACGGGAGAGTAAATCTTGACTTGACTTGGCGTAGGCCTCCCTGGCAACGGCGCCAGAAATCCTTCTTGCTACGTCTCGAGCTAGCGTTGGTTTTCCCCGAAGAGGAGGGGGTGATGCAGCACAGTAGCGTAAGTATTTCCCTCAGTTTTTGAGAACCAAGGTATCGATCCAGTAGGAGGTCACGCGCGAGTACCTCGTACCTTCACAGAACGGTAGCAACTCGCAACCAACGCTTAGGGGTTGTCAATCCCTTCACGGTCACTTACGAGAGTGAGATCTGATAGAGATAATATTTTTGGTATTTTTGGTATAAAGATGCAAAGTGAAAAGTAAAAGCAAAACAAGTAAAATAAAGTAATGGAGATTGATATGATGAGAATAGACCCGGGGGCCATAGGTTTCACTAGTGGCTTCTCTCAAGAGCATAGATATTCTACGGTGGGTGAACAAATTACTGTTGAGCAATTGATAGAATTTAGCATAGTTATGAGGTTATGTAGGTATGATCATGTATATAGGCATCACGTCCGTGACAAGTAGACCGACTCCTGCCTGCATCTACTACTATTACTCCACTCATCGACCGCTATCCAGCATGCATCTAGAGTATTAAGTTAAAAACAGAGTAACACCTTAAGCAAGATGACATGATGTAGAGGAATAAATTCATGCAATATGATAAATAACCCATCTTGTTATCATCGATGGCAACAATACAATACGTGCCTTGCAACTCTTTCTGTCACCGAGTAAGGACACCGCAAGATTGAACCTAAAGCTAAGCACTTCTCCCATTGCAAGAACTACCAATCTAGTTGGCCAAACCAAATGGATAATTCGAAGAGACTTGCAAAGATAACTCAGTCATACATAAAAGAATTCAGAGAAGATTCAAATATTATTCATAGATAAGTTGGATCATAAACCCACAATTCATCGGGCTCAACAAACACACCGCAAAAAGAAGATTACATCGAATAGATCTCCACGAGAGAGGGGGAGAACATTGTATTGAGATCCAAAAAGAGAGAAGAAGCCATCTAGCTACTAGCTATGGACCCGAAGGTCTGAAGTAAACTACTCACACTTCATCGGAAGGGCTATGGTGTTGATGTACAAGCCCTCCGTGATGGATGCCCTCTCTGGCGGAGCTCCGGAACAGGCCCCAAGATGGGATCTCGTGGATACAGGAAGTTGTGGCGATGGAATTAGGTTTTTGGCTCGGTCTCTGGTCTAATGGGGGTACGTAGGTATATATAGGAGGAAGGAGCACATCGGTGGAGCTCCGAGGGGCCCACGAGGCAGGGGGGCGTGCCCGGGGGGGGGCGCGCCCTCCACCCTCGTGACCTCCCCGGAAACTTCTTGGAGTAGGGTCCAAGTCTCCTGGATTACGTTCGGTGAGAAGATCACGTTCCCGAAGGTTTCATTCTGTTTGGACTCTGTTTGATATTCTGTTTCCTCGAAATACTGAAATAGGCAAAAAACAACAATTTCTGGGCTGGGCCTCCGGTTAATAGGTTAGTCCCAAAAATAATATAAAAGTGGAAAATAAAGCCCAATATAGTCCAAAATAGTAGATAAAGTAGCATGGAGCAATCAAAAATTATAGATACGTTGGAGACGTATCGCATGCCTTGCATACTTATCATCTACTTGAAGTTGTTACCAATTACGGGCACTCGAGCGTTGCTGGTATCAGCCGACCCTCAATCCTGCAAACGGGGGATCTGCCCCTGCTCGCACATGCCACGCTTGTGCTCTGGGGCGTCGTCTCCTGCACACGTTATGATAAGCGAGGTTGAGTCGATGGCCTCTTGCTCGCGGTCCCCAGCCTCAGCGGGCACATGCACCGCGCGCCAGCACGATGCCCGCGATTTTCTTCTCAAGGAAAAGATCAGCGTAGGACAACTAAACGGTTATGGCGTCTCCATGGTCTCCCCTCACACCCTGCGGCGAATTTTACGGGCGGCGCGCTGGGTTGTGCCTCGCCGCTGTCCTCTTTCTTTTTCTGGTCTGTGATTCGCTTTCGCGGTTTGTGGGGCTCCTAGCATCGCGCCTCGGAGGTCTACTGACTCTCCAGCCTCACCCCTGACCTTGACCACGGCACCGCGACCTGGCATACCAGTGACAGCTGAGCTTGCCCGAGGGTCGGGACCCAAGGACGCAAAGCATTTAGATGAGCAAGGAAGGGGGAAGCTGCGTGAGCCTCACCCAATGACACCGCCGCTAAAGCGCAAACGGGAGGCCGTACAAGGAACTACCTCGGCACAGCAAGATAAGTCTCATATTCACATTAGCACGACGTCGCAATTGGAATTTTCAATTCAGGCAGCCTTGCTCCGACAATGCCGCCTTCCTTTCTGCCTTCGGGATGCTTCTTGCACGCCAAAGGGGACCTCTTGAGCATCGTGCCTCAGGAGTTCTTACTGGACATCGGGACGATCACCTCCTGGCCTTGACCACAGCATCGCAACCTAGCATACCAGCGACGGCTGAAGCCTGCCTGGGAACTAGGACCTGTCGGCGTAGAGCGCTAAGCTACCGCGAGGACGAAAAGGGCGATAGTGCCAAAGTGAGACATGCGACCACAAGTCTTATAGAAGGAATGATAAACACCGGAGCAAAAGCATTACAATTTCCTTACACGCCCCACGGGGTTCGTCCCGATTCCTCGCAGGGAACAAAAGAAGGAAAGAATTCAAGGCTCCTGGCTACGGGCGTCATCACCAACGCCATCATCAACATTGGGCCACGAGGGGACGACTCCGACCCCATCCAGATCATCGACGATGATGAGCTGACGCCGCTGCCGCGCTCTGGGCACAACAGGAGCTCGGTGGCACGTATTTGTCACCGCTCGTCTCCGAAGACTCGTCAAGCTCGAGAGATTCGCTGGACTCCCATGAGCCGTCGCTGCTACTGGAGGAACTGCCAGCAGGTCTGGGGGCGGGCTCAACACCCGCTGCCACGCCATCCTGGCGGCCCCTCCCGTGCAGCACTCCAGGCAAGCCCTCAAAGAACTTGGTGGAGCCGCGGTCATACTCAAAGTGGATGGCGAGGTCACCCTCCATGCGGTAGACGCGGGCGACTTCTCCCCATCCACGAGTCATGAAGATCTTACCCGAGGAGACGGCCTCGACCTCCGCCCCTGTTGCCGGGGTGCTGCACTCGGCGTGCTGCAACCACAGCTCGAGCGGTCCTCTCGGCGGCATCTCTACAACAAAGAACCGAGGAAGCCTGATCCACATGCTTAGTGGGATCGCCTCCCATAACACGAACTCGTGCGAGGATCCCTTAGCATGAGTTCGTGGATCGGCGGCTCGTGTCACCACAGCTTGGCCACCACGGCCGAGATGCGAGCGATGTGGGGCGCTGCCTCCTCCTCCGGAGCCTTGCACATGGGCGTACAAAGGCAACGACTAGCTAGGAGGAGGCCGCTCGTACCAAGGCCTCATCACCTCCTGCCTCTTGACGGTGTCGCGGGAGCGGACGAACCTCTTCTTCGGTGGATGTGGCCCCTGCTCTTCGCGGGGTTTTTCCCTTTCTCAGCGGTGGAGAATCTCCATATCGGCGCCATGAGTGTCACGGCAAGACGCAGAGACGGGGAGGAGGAAGAAGAAGCAGGCGGTGTGGAGAAGGATATGAGCAACGGGGCCTCTTCCCCTCTCCTCATTTATAGCTAGAAGGAGGCCAACCGCCGGCCTCCACGATCGCAGGTAATGATGGTTTTTCTTCTACATGCAGCAGGGTCTCATCAAGTTGAACGGATGCCGAGGCAGCACGGAGAAGCGGAGATGCCAATGTCCCATTAATCACCACGCGTCAATCAAGGCTACAGGCAGTTGGGGCCCGCGGCGCTCCGCACTTGCCCCTTGGCTTCGCCTCGAAGCCAAGCTCGAGCGTGCCTTGGGCACGGGGCTACTGTCGGCATTCTGGGACTGGGGGTGCCCAGACTTGCTGCCCGCCGCCCACGAGCGTGGCTCCACCAAAGGCCTGGTACGGTCCATCTTTAGCAGCGGCAACTCAAGACCCTTGTGAGGGGCCAAGCCTCGCAAGGCGGACGACACCAAGACCTACATGGGGGTAGCCTCACTAGGTTGGCTCCTGAGGAGCAGAGATACCTATGCAAAGGGCACCTCGCAAGGTTCACGTGACGTGAGCCATGACGACCAAGGCCAAGCGGGCACCAGCGGGTGCAGTGTACTAGTTTCCTCTTTGGTGCTAAGGAGGCAAGCGCAGGTGCGGGGTCTCGAGGCATCAGGCAAAGGTTTCCATATCGTTGCAACAAGACCAACACCAGCAGGATGGAGGTTATCGCGGAGCCCATAGCATCATCACCACCAGAGCCTTTGGCAGGCGAATACCACCTTTTGTCAGGATAGCTTGTACTAGTTGTCCCCCTTCAAACTTGGTCGTTGTGGGATCCCTTCCCACCTAACATTGGGAAGAGGACCAAGCCCACTATAAATAGGACCTAGCCACCACCATAGGGGAAGGAGAGAGGGACGAATCGGATCCATTCCACCCGAACGAACTCGCCATTTCATCTAGCTCAAGAACACCTCACCTCCTGAGGCTGTTCATCCATTGTACTAGTTCATCCTCAGCCCCTTGAGGCAATCAACCCACAAACTGGAGCAGGGTATTACACCGCAAGGTGGCCCAAACAAGTATAAACCCTCGTGTCTCTTGTTCTTTGGGTCCGTCGAGCTAGGCCGCAGAATCGTTGAGCGAGCGAGCGAGGAAGAGAGTGTTCTTCGTGCGCACCCCAGTATTCGAACCTCACAAGGGTTTTCTGGAACCCGTAATCCAACATTTGGCGCGCCACTTAGGGGGTGCGCTGAAGACCTTCTTCCGCCGATCGACGTACCACTGCTCCACCGCATCCATGTCTGACGCGCGCGGGGCCCGTGCTAAGCGCCGGGCCGCACTTGCCGCTCGCGTTACCCTGACGGCGCCCGTCTGCAGACCTCCCCATCACTGTCCTTCACCCGATGCCAAACGCCGCCACCGCCCGGTGAGAAACGAGCAGCAAGCTTCGTCACTACACCCATCTGTGCAGCGGGATGGACGCACCGCCACCCCATCGTTGACTCCGCCCAGCTCGTCGTCCCATGCTCGCCATGGGCCCAGGGATGCACAGGCCGCGATGCTCATGGCGCGCGAGCTCCTACGTTACTGCCCCGTCGACGACCTCTACGAGGACTGGCTGGACCGCATTGCCGAGCTCATCCAGCGCCGCTGGGGGCTCTCTTGCACCATCCCTTTCGCTGCCTCGTCCGCCCCCTGCTGCGGGTGACGTAGCCCATGGAGCACCTCCGCCACCTCCACATCAAGACGTCACCCTCGCACCAAGACGCGTTGCCCCGCAGCGCGACCAACCGTGCAGGGCGCCCGCGCGTGAAGAAGGAAGCTGCCGGGAAATCCCGCGGCCGCAAGAAGATGCTCCTGCAATTCCAGCACCACCATGTCAAGACCGTGCGCCGCCTGCAGCGGCGGCGTGTGGGTACCAGGACAAGGCTCCACCTCCACGACATGCTCCAGTGACCACGGCGGGCCGGGCAAGTTCAATCCCAACCTGCCTCTGCGCTACGACGGCACCCCCAACCCTGCTGAGTTCTTGCAGCTCTACGAGCTGAGCATCGAGGCGGCCAATGGCCACGAAAAAGTTATCGCGAACTGGTTCCCCATGGCTCTCAAAGATGGAGCATGCTCTCCTCGTCTACCACTACCACCTAGCCACATGGCCTTGCGTGTGTTTCTCCAGGTTTATCAACAACTCCGACTACAGTTTCGCTATGGTGGAACCACCAATGATCTAAAAGCGCTTAAGGTTTTAGGCTTGAAATGCCTGAATCTTGTCAACATCGAGCACCACTACAAGGTCTAGGGGAGCGAAAAAAACAAACTGAACTCCCTGGTTGACCTCACCTCGGCCATCATCAACCCCTGCTATGCAAAGATGAAGGAAGAGAGCAAGAAGGACAAGAACGCCTGGCACAGTGTTTGGCATGAGAGACTAGATGAAGAACACGTGAAGTACGTGGCAAAGGACACGTACACAAACAAGGAACTGTCTTCTTCCTGCCCCAAACGAGGGATCGAGCCACATAGCAGTGGTGGGAGCGTCACAAGAAGTAGATGACTAGACGATCGTTTCTTCTACTTTAGAATGCATGCAATTGTTTATTGAGGTGTGTGTGAATGATCTGTATAGTCAGTTATGTATTTGGATGTTTATTTCAGTTATATATATATACACACACATGTTATTCTTCTGTAGACAGAGCAAATCACACGGCTTATTAGCAGCAATTGTTTGTGTTATTATTGGTCTTCACACACATTTCTGATTACGGACATGTTCGCAGCGTATCACACACATCTTGTTCAGTTGGACCATTTCCATTGTGTTACCTAATCACACACAGTTCATCCTAGTGAACCGTATGTTGTATATCACACACACCTTCATTTGGCTGCCCGTTTCTTTTGTTCCTCTTCACCACAAACAGTTCGTCCGAGTGAACCGTATGCTGTATATAGCACACGCTTTCATCTAGCTGCCCGTTTCTTTTGTTCCGCCTCATCGCAAACATTTCATTGAACTGAACCGTATGCCCTGCATCGCACACGCAATTAAAATCATAACCATGTTTGATGCATCCGTCATCGCAAACATTTTGCACCATTTTTGACATTTTTTACACCACCGTTTGTGATTATGGCATCGCACACAGTTTCGTCGAAGGGTCTCTGATCGTAGTGTCATGTTTGGACCATCCTACAGTAGTGACATGCCATGTTTGAACACCTGCAGTTGCCTTGCCTGACCAACTGCAGTTGGTCAATGCTTGTCAAATGTAGTTGCCTTGCATGGTGGAATATTTTTGCCATGATTTCAAAACTAAACTTCCAAATGTGTGACGAGGAAAAAATGAGATTTAACATGTTTTCACACAAAAAAATATGACATCCCATCTTATGATATACATTGACATGATTGCAGGTTCTTATGGTACAACCACACCACCAGAGGTCTCGTGGCAAGATGCACCATTGCAGGCCATTAGTAATGCAAATACAACACACCAACTTGAAGTGGCACATGTGGCAAGACAAGGTAATATGTGAACCAGGAAAAAATCATGCATTTACTTTGTGGAAAGAATTGGGAAAAGTGCACTTGTCACAGTGGTCGTGGCAACTCCACTTGCCACCAAGTGAATACGTCCATTAGTCATCTATGATCATCTGGATTTGTCAATTACTATATGTGTGTATTTGCCATTTGTGATTATCTGCATTTGCCTTGTGTGCTCATACTTAGAATGCATTTGATGTTAAGATGTTGATTGCCATGACTTGGCAACTACAGATGCCATATTAGGTCAACTGTAGCTGCCATGGCTGGACAACTGTAGTTTCCATACATGGCCAAATGCAATGCTCAAGACTTCCCTATATGCATGATGTCATGCCAAAAAAACAAGGGCTACAGTTGCCATGATTTCAAAGTTGCACATCCCAACAATTTATACATGTAACTTATACACCTGGTTATGTACCTGTGCAAAAATGGGAACAATAACAAATTGCAGATGCCTCAATCCAATGTGTCATCAATGTGTGGCCACCTATGAAAAAAATGCCTTGTAGAATAAACTGCAGTTGCCATGAACAATCAGATGCAACTGCCATATTTCATTTCAATGAAGATGCCATTCAAGAAATATTGCTTACACACGTACCTGATTTTGCATGAGCTTCGACTATAATCAACAGCGGTGCATGGACATCTACTGCGGGTACCTCAGAGCACACGGAAGGGGCGTTCCACGAGCAAGTCACCGATACTACCACCAACAATGCAGAATCAGTGTCAGAACTGGCAATCGTTGCAGCAATGACGGCAAGCACGCCTATGCGCACCGGCACGAGCAACACTCAAACAGATGAAACAGCCACCAATACTGAAGTGAATGATGAAACTGATGACACACGCAAGGGGAAGACGAAGAGGGACAATCATAAATCATGCCACCTCAACCACTTTATGTTGGACAGAGATTAGGTTCATTTGAAGATGCCAAGCAATACTATCAAAGATATGCATTGTTCCACGGATTTGAGGTGAACACAGAATACCATAGGAAAATAAAAAACTAACGAGTACAGCAGAGGTGAGCTAAGGTGCTACAAGTCATGAAAGAACAAGAAGAGTAAAGGTGTTGTGCCTGTCGTGCCAGAATGAAAGAGAGGCATCATTCTCAAGAGGGGATTGCCTGTTAGGATGAAGCTAAACACAGATGGAGTGATGTAGGGTGGAACCCTATACGGCCGATCTTTCACTAAAGGAGCGGATCCTGCGAAGAACACAAAGAACACAAGGGGGAAAACGAGGGGAATCACGAGGGGAAACATGAGAGAAACACTAAAACCAACAAGATATGGTCACACATATGCTAGATCCATGAACACAAAGGGAGATACATGATCCACGATCAACAAGGGACGATACAAGAGGTAACCGGTTCTTCTCCGTGAGGAGGTCTTGAATCCATGAGGGGATCTTCCCGTAAAGGGGTCTTGAATCCAAGGTGGGTCTTCTCCGAAGAGGGGCCACGGTATTTGTCGTGGAGTAGACCCGTATGGATGAGCATAGCTCTATCTCTCAAATGAGCTATCACAATGCTAACCCTAACTAGGAGGATGTGGGGGAGTATATATAGTGTTAGCCCATGAAGGGATAAGTGAGAGGGGGATACATGGGCCCTTGGACCTTTCTCTGCGCACAGGCAGGTGCCTGATGTCCGGTGGCTCACGAAGAGCCGGATGTCTAGGCCTCTGGCCGGATGTCCGGGCTGGAGTTGCCCGATTCTTCTGCTCTCTGGTTAGCGTGCTCCGGATTTCCGGGCGAAGGGGCCGGATGTCTGGGGCTTCTGGAGGAGCCGGATGTCCGGGGCATGGGGCCGGATGTCTGGGCTGTCGGGGTCGCTTCCGGAGCTCTCTGGATAGGAAGGGGCCAGATTTCCGGGGGTAGGGCCGGATGTCCGAGCTGGTCCGGATGTCCGGGCTGGGGCCGGATGTCCGGGGCGTGTAGCAGCTAGCTCTTCTTCCTTCTCCTTCCTTCGCTCCCGCGCACACTTGGCCTTGGTCCTTGGGCTCTCCTTGGTCTCCTCGGGTGTACCTGAGTATGCACAAGGTCTGCGCTTGAAGTAGCATCCATGTCTTACATGCGGAAAGGGAAGATTCGTAAAGGAGTGAGTTCACCTTAGGTCCAATGGCATATGCTCCAGTGTACATGGGGATGATCGTAGGATGCTCTGCCTCGTATCGTGATCCTCATCACCATGGAAATGGTTGTTGTGGACGAACTTGTAGTTGGGGAGTTGAAGACATTGCGCAATCCAAGTACTCCAAGGTGTCGCCAGAGTGGTATACATGCAAGAAAAGCAAACACAAACGACACTCGGAAATACAATGGTTAGCGCACACAAAGTGTCCATCATGTAAGAATGAGTCTGTGCGACAAGATTGATCATGACAAGGTGCATGAAGCTTATCCAAAAGATATGGAATGGTATGCAAAGCATTCATGGGAGCAAAAACATTCATTATGCACACAAATGTGTTGTGAATATGATCAATGCAACCACGGTGCAAAATGATGTTATTGTGAGACGGTTTATCAATATCATGAACATGGTAATGGATGCTCAATGTGATGTGATCATGCAATTGATTGTAGGCAATAAGATCATGATGTATGAATATGCCATCAAGGTATATCACAACAAATTTGCTAAGGAAATGCACAAGCTCATATATCATGGATGACATGGGAATACAAGATGCAACAAGGCAATCATGATGTGAGTCAATCCATGCATAAGAAGCAAAATTTTCATGTGTATGATATATCCATCGAGCATGACATGTGTGAACACAATCAACAAATATGGAGGTGTTGGTGTACCAATGCTCGATGTCGTGGCATGAGTGGAGGTTTGAAGGTGCATCCAATAAGTCCGAGCGCTCCTCAATGTGAAGGTCCATCGAGCCAATCTCCAATGTCGCTCCTCCGTTCGTGAGATGTATCATGTAGACAACAAGAAGGAGACAACAATGAAAGAGTGACCCATCCAATATGTGTATTTGAGGATGGCTCAAAGGGAATGAGTTCACCTTTATGAGGATGTCAAATGTTGGTTTTGTGCATCATGTATGCCTTCACATGACCAAGGTGTTTCATGACAGTGCCACCTTGTGAATCCTTCAAAATGAAAGAACACGACAAACACTCAGAAAAACAAATGAGGTTAGTGCAAATGCAACACCTATCATTCGAATGGTGAGATGCCCAACAAGTGTTTGCATCATGCTCATCATAAGAAAGGATAAGGGGGCATTTCATAGTATGGAGGCATATGATGCGAGAACAACCATATACAATAGGCTCAATCAAATAAGCATGCATCACAAGGAATATGTCCATGTCTCCATGATCAATAAGCATAGCAAGTTGGTACTCAATACAAGGTGATATGAGGGATGCAACTAATGGAGACAAGAGACAATGATCAAGACAAATCATGTGCGAGGCAAGAGCATATATGTCATCAACCCAAGAAAGCGAGTAAGAATGGAACATAGCTGATGCGACAAAGCAATCAATCATAGTGATCAAGTCAAAGCAAGATAGTAGTGCAAAGATGCAACGTACTAGGAGTAATCATGGCAAGCATGTCATGTGTGCAAATAGTGGGCATGAATAATGCACATGACATATCACAAGCATGAAAGCAAGACATGAGAAATTAATCATCATTGTATTG
Organism: Triticum urartu; assembly: GCF_003073215.2. Taxonomy (NCBI): domain Eukaryota; kingdom Viridiplantae; phylum Streptophyta; class Magnoliopsida; order Poales; family Poaceae; genus Triticum; species Triticum urartu. The sequence continues at coordinate 38,375 of NW_024120113.1, forward strand.
GCAAGAGGTCATATGTAAATAGCAATGGGACATCATGACTCTCCCAACACAACAAGCAACAATAGCATGAGGCACATGATAAACATGGCAATAGCAATAAGGATCTCCACCAAGCATGCAAATACACATATGATTAGCATAATGGTGAATCATGGGTAGATGCAAACAAGCGTCACAATTGCATGGCAAAGGCATAGAAGCAAGCATAGTATGCAAAGTGAACATGGTAAAATGAGCATGAAGCGACCAGCGGTATATAGCCCATAGCCGTGTGAGAGCCAAGTGAGAGAGATGCGCGTAGCCATTGCGCGAAGAGAGTGGTGGGAAGGATAGTTCACGGGATCCGAAGTAATCTTTGCTCTCAAGAGCTCGTTTCGTCAACTCATGGGATTGTGAGGTTGACGATTGTTCATGAGTACCTACACAAAACAAAGACAAAGGGAAAATTGTGTGTACGTGGTATATGTAGACATCATCCATCATGATGCGCATGTGCTTGTGTTGGTTAGCACAAAATATCCAATGCTCAAATAAATGAGATGTGTGATATAGAAACATGTCATCCATCATGATAGGTTTGTTGTTATGTATGGCATAATGGAGACTCAAAGGATTTAATGCATCACTCGCAACATCTAGAGCATTGTGAGGAAAGGTGTGCATATGGTGCACACAAGGGATGTAATCATGTGATACACAATAATTTTCATGGCATGGCATATGAGATGAATTGTGCAAATTTTGCAAGGGAAGCATAGCAATATCATCGCAAGAGAAACAAAAGCCAATGACCATCATCTCGTCATCTATGCCATAAGTGCAAATGGGCTTTATTGGAATGGGGCATGCATAGTCACTATGTTGAGATTGAAATGATGCAATATGGGATATCTCACTCATCGCATATGACAAGTTCAAAGGATTATCAAACATGATGTGACCAATAGAATTTTCACATGATGTCCCATGGAGCATAGCATCACAACTAGGCAAATCAACATGCTCATCATCATATTCATCATAAATTGGTAAGTCATGACATGAAGAATTTGCACTAGCATAAAGCATGGGAATAGGTGGATCAACATCATGCAAGCAATCATTGGTGAAATAGTCCACTAGTGGGACAAGAGAAGCACCATCACCTATGTTACCTTTGGAGCATCGCTCATGTGTTGTAGGTGAGGTGTCGAAGACCGAGTCGTGGTCATATTCATCTTGATGGAACCATGTGGGGTGCATCATCGTCCACCATGGCCATCGTTGTCTCCATTGGAGGTATGGAGTCGTCGAGGATAGGCGTGTCATCATGTAGGAGTCCTAGCACCAAAGAAAACAGCCTCGGAGTAGAGGTTAGGTTGTTAGAAATCATAGTGGCCTCACGTGCCGTGTCAACTACCTCACTCACTAAGTTTTGTGACTTACTCACTCCCTCAAGGATGCTCTCACTCATATGGTTAGTGGAGTCATACAAATGGCTCTCAACCTCAGATAGGATGTGTGGCATGCTCTCAAGTGTGGGGCTAGTGGTGATCACACTCATCCTCTCATAGGAAATGCACTCAATGTCACGTATGGTGGAGTCACTCATCTCACTCATGGGGTGGTGGCTCTCCTCACATGGCAATTGGGGGCATCTCTTCATATGTGGGTGTTGGAGAGATGTTGGTGCAAATGTCTCCATACCCACCCGTGTGGTAGTCGTAGCCATGGATGAAGGCCGAAGATGGCACATCATCACTCTCCTATAAGACCAAAGATAAGGTCTCATGTGCGGTCTCGTAGCTTGACTCGGAGTATGAGTCCAATATGGGCACCGTCTTCATGTTATTGAAGAGGTTCATGCTCGTTGCCGTAGTCAAAGGGGATGGCCCTTTCTCGACCTTCTTGTCGTCGTCTTGTTGTTGGAGGCCCATATGATGTGGCACCTCATGGATCGTCTCCATGACCGAAGGGAAATTCCCATGCTCGGTCATCTTCCTTGAGCGGCTTCCGAAGATGGAAGTGTCGCCCTCGCTCGTAGGTGGTTGCCTCGTTGTCGAATATGTCGATGTAGGCGAACTCACGGGAAGTAGGTGAAGATGTCGTACATCCGAAGGTGAAGATGCATTGATAGCACTTGGTGAAGATGCTGAAGTGGTGGTGGTAGTAGCCGTAGCATCCTCTTGGTGGTGCTTGTCTCGCGGTCTTCTCTTATGCTCATGAAGGTTGACCTTGGCGTGAAGTAGGGCTTTTTGGGACGTGTGCATTTGCGCTTGGAGAGCATCTTCATGATGATGGTATCGTTGTCGTGCTTGAGCTCGATGGCGTTCGTCGTCGTCATGCACATGATGCTTGGAGGTGACTTGCCCTTCATGACGATGTGGATCACGAACGTGATGGTGGTCGCCATGGAGATGTGGACATGGAAGACTTGTGCTTGCATCATTTTTGCGCTTCGAAGACTTGTGACTTGAACGTCGCTTCCTTGAGTATGGTGAAGGGGAAGAACGGTTGATCAACAAGGTCCGAATCTCCTCCATCCTTGCATCTTGCTCCTCCTTTTGTGCGGAAAGCTTGTTGTCAATGTAGTCCCTTTTCCTTGCTTCGGAGTGACGAATGTCGATGGAGAGGTTCTCAATGCGTGCTCGCAATCTTGATTGTGCACCTTGCATTTGTCGTTGTAGATCAAAGATTGACGCTTTGGTGATGTAGTTGTTCATGCCGTCGTTGTTGTGGAAGACCGGAGATGAAATGCCTTACCTATCCATCACAATACTTGAGCAAATATGAGTGGAGAAAGGATAACAACTATACCAAATGTACCTTGCCCGATGTTGAAGATGGATCAATGATCACTCAATGATGTAACAAGGAAATAGCACAATTGGTACCAATTCTTGTCGGTTTCTCATACCTACACAAATAAGGCTTATGGTGGAGCTCGGTGAGGATAGTGGCACAAAAATTTTGATGCTAAATGTTAGCAAGAGTCAATAATGTTGAAAGAGATTCACAATTCGCACGTGAAACAAGTAGACCAATAGCAATATGTGGCACACGGAAACACACACACACACGGATAGATAAATGGGGTCGTGTAACCAAGGATGAGCACAAAATGTGGAATCCATGGAAAATGCTCTTGTTGCACAACTCTAGAGAGACTCTAGCACGATTTCTCAATAGGAGGATATGACACTTGTGCACAACCTATAGGATACAAAAATGCAACGACTTCTATCCCATGTATGCTATGTATATGATGTTCCGGTGGTATGATCCAAGATGATCGGATATGACAATCTTATGCAATGTGGTATGATGCTATGGCACTTTCTTACAAGCTCTTTGTTCACTCTTTTTCTTTTCTTAAAAGCTTTATTCTTTTTTGTATGTGTATTTGCACAATGCACAAACCAAGATAGCAATTGTATATATGCGGGAACAAACTTGTGGCACAAGGTATGATATGATACCAATATGATACCGATATGGTATGGCATGTATGTAATGGAAGGTGTAGACCACTAATGTGCACAAGTAACGTTGCCGGCAATACTCAAATGGCTAGTCTTGATAGGCAAGTGACGCAAAATGGGCTAGGGGTTATCAATGCAATGGCAAGGGAATATACAATGGATGGATACCATGATACCAAGATGATATGGAGGTTACCGACCGTGGTGATAATGAGTGGTGGTGTTCTTGATGTAGATACCAAGATGATGGAGACTCGTCCCTAAGTAGCCTAAACACCATAGGAAACTGAAAAACCGCGAACTCAAAATCTCAAACGTCAAATGTCAAATGGTGGTAGCGGGAAATGCGGTGCTGGTTGCGGAAGCTCAATGGGATTGCGGAATGGCAATGATGGGTTGTGGAGTACGCAATGCGGAAATGGAGGGTAAGGTGGTGGACTATACACAGTGTCGGAGTTGGAAGCACGGTCCCTAAGTAGCCGAAACACCTTAGGAGACACAACTCACAACACAAACAAAATTGGTTAAGTTGGAGTGGTGGAAGTATATGGTGGTCAAGCCTATGCGGGAGTTATGGTGGTGGTGGTGGTTGATGAAGAAGCAATCATCCCTAAGTATCCTAAACACCTTAGGAGACTCGAATCACTACTCAAGCAACCACAAATGCTATAAGGAACAAAATTGGTTAGGTTGCGGAAGTCGGTGGTGGTGTAGTGGATGATGTGGTGGAAGCCCTAGGAAAAGATGCCAAAATTCATAAAATTTTATGGAGTCAAAAGATGTTGGTGGTATTTTTGTGGGAAGGGGGATGTCAAGAGCTTTTCAACGAGCTAAAGAATGCGAAAATCGGACTCTGGATGAATTAGTTATGGACAAAACGATGAAACGGGGATGGCTGAAATGTCACGGGCCGGACATCCGGGCTCGGGGCCGGAAATCCGGGACCTGATGTCCAGAACCGCGCGCGAATTGCGCTCCAGGAGCCGTACATCCGGCTTGGGGCCCGGATGTCTGGCCTAAGGCCCCACGATTCTAGATCGGGATTTGGACTTTGAAACTCGATTTGGGGGCTGAAATTAATGATTTTGGGGGCAAAATTTGACGGATTTTGTGGATGGAAAGTGGGGAAACTTGGGGATATGCTAGATCCACTCCAAACCAAGCAAATCCATGGATCAAATCCAACAAAACTTCGCCAAACCAACAAATCACAAAAAAATTGGGGCTATTTCTGGTGGGGATTTTCGAAATTGGGGAAGAACACAACAAAATTAGGCTAGAAAACAAGGGGGGAGGCTCCGAAATCATGATCAACGTGGCTCATGATACCAAGATGATGTAGGGTGGAACCCTATACGGCCGATCTTTCATGAAAGGAGCGAATCCCGTGAAGAACACAAAGAACACGAGGGGGAAAACGAGGGGAATCACGAGGGGAAACACGAGAGAAACACTAAAATTGACAAGATATGGTCACACATATGCTAGATCCATGAAACAAAGGGAGATACATGATCCACGATCAACAAGGGACGATACAAGAGGTAACCGGTTCTTCTCCGTGAGGAGGTCTTGAACCCACGAGGGGATCTTCCCGTAAAGGGGTCTTGAATCCAAGGTGGATCTTCTCCGAAGAGGGGTCGCAGTCTCTATCGTGGAGTAGATCCGTATGGATGAGCGTAGCTCTATCTCTCAAATGAGCTATCACAACACTAACCCTAACTAGGAGGAGGTGGGGGAGTATATATAGTGTTAGCCCACGAAGGGATAAGTGAGAGGGGGGATACATGGGCCCTTGGCCCGTTCTCTGCGCACAGGCAGGTGCCGGATGTCGGTGCTGGGGGGGCGGATGTCCAGCGGCTCACGAAGAGCCGGATGTCCGGGCTGGAGTTTCCCAATTCTTCTACTCTCTGGTTAGCATGCTCTGGATTTCCGGGCGAAGGGGCCGGATGTCTGGGGCTTCTGGAGGAGCCGGATGTCCGGGGCATGGGGCCGGATGTCTGGGCTGTCGGGGTCGCTTCCGGAGCTCTCTGGATAGGAAGGGGCCAGATTTCCGGGGGTAGGGCCGGATGTCCGAGCTGGTCCGGATGTCCGGGCTGGGGCCGGATGTCCGGGGCGTGTAGCAGCTAGCTCTTCTTCCTTCTCCTTCCTTCGCTCCCGCGCACACTTGGCCTTGGTCCTTGGGCTCTCCTTGGTTTCCTCGGGTGTACCTGAGTATGCACAAGGTCCGCGCTTGAAGTAGCATCCATGTCTTACGTGCGAAAAGGGAAGATTCGTAAAGAAGTGAGTTCACCTTAGGTCCAATGGCATATGCTCGAGTGTACATGGGGATGATCGTAGGATGCTCCACATCATGGAGCCTGGTGGGTGGTCACCAAATATGTCGAAGAACACAACCATGATCTAATAAAGAAGTTTGACCTAGTAAGATTTTTGAGCGCCCATAGAGGATTCAGTCCAAACGAGAAGGAATTCATAAAGTTGCTACATGATTGCAACATCGGTCCATCAAGAATGGTCCAGATACTATCCATGATCCATAGGAAAAATGGAAGTGTGAGTAGCATGCCGTACATACCAGCAGACGTCAAAAACCTAAAGGCAAAGTACCATAGAGAGAGCAGGTTGGCTGACATAGAATACACTATCGCCTACTTCGAAGAGAAATCAAAAGTAGATCCTGATTTCTTCTACAGGGTAAGATTGGACGATGAGGACCGTGTCAGAAACATGTATTGGATGGATGGTGCGGCAAGAAGAGCCTACAAACATTTGTGTGATTGCGTTTCTTTCGACGTGACATATCTCATGAATACGTACAAGATGCCCTGTGCTCCATTCATAGGAATAATAACCACAATCAGCCCTTGCAGTTTGGTTGCGGTCTCATCCGGAATAAAGATACTGATGGTTACACTTGGCTGTTCAAAACCTTATTGGAGTGCATGGGCGTACTTGCTCCTATGAACATAATAACAGACCAGGACTTTAGCATGTGTACAGGCATAGAGGAGGTCTTTCCATTGGCAGTGCACAGGAACTGCAGGTGGCATATTATTAAGAAGGCTGAAGAGACGCTAGGACCATTTTTGCTGACCGTCCAGAACTACACAAGGCATTCGAGTTGTGTGTGGACCATAGCTTGACAGTGGAAGAGTTTGAATGGAGCTGGACGACTATGATTGAGAAATACCAAGTCCAAGACAACAAGACACTTAATAACCAATGGGAGAAGCAGATGTACTGGGTGCCAGCCTTCTTCATGTAGTGCTTCTATCCATTTCTGCATACTACGCAACTCAGCGAGGGTTTCAATGCTGTTTTGAAGCGTTACATGAGCCCTGGCAACTCATTGTTGTAGTTTGCCAAGGAATATTTAGCTTTGCAACAGAAAATATAGGTATCTGAGCTACATCAAGAAGCAAACACCGCACTCAAGCAGCCTAAATTGCTAACATATTTACCGATGGAGAGGCAGATGAGCAAGATATACACCAATAAGATATTTAACAAGTAAGTGAGTGATCGTACGGTCTTATTTTCCATGTATGACACGACACATTCAGCATTGAAAATTGCTAGAAAGAAACATAAAATGTTGTTTGATAAAACAAAGAAAAAACTCTGCATTCTTGTTTAAAAAAGGAATCAAACCAAAAATATCAATAAATATGTTTGCCATGTGTACTGGTTTGAAGCTGTCATCTGTAGTGAACACATAAATGCAAAAATGAAAATGGAACAAAAACTGAGTAGTTGGAAAACAAATAATAGTTGTCGTGTGTTGTGAAAGAAAGTGTAGTTGCCATTTTGAATGTGGTGTGGTTGCCATGTGGGATGTAGTGTAATTACCATGTATAATGCAATGGCATTTCACATGTAAGATGACCTGATTTGCCATGAGAACAATATGATGAAGTTGCACTACCAGAAAGACAGTAGTTGCCATATAGAATGCAATGTACTTTCCATCTTTTGGCATACTAGTCATTTCAAAAAATAGCACATGATTACACTGTACAACATATTGATTGTTGTGCTCGTTACACTTTAACTGCCATGTGAAAAAAACTATATTTGCAATGGAAACAATCAATACAAAGAAATGTGAAAAAAATGCTTTCTTTTCCATTGTTGATTTTAATACACTTGCGATGTTGTGCCCTACCTCAACAAAAGTCGTTAAAAAAGAATACGAGAATTTAACGAGCACAAAACATCCAAATTCTATGAAGAAATAAAGTTGTCTAACATGTACGCAGCTTACCAGGTTGACAAATGTACATTCAAGGTGTGTACTCTCATGGCCAATTCCGATTCAGAACCTCAAGGCCCGGACAAGGGAAGAAACTACTTTGTCAAGGCCTTGATAAACGAAGGTGAATACTATTGCGAATGCTGCAAATACGAACAAGACGGGATTGTGTGCTGCCACATACTCAAAATAATGGAGATGGACGCGGTCACGCATTTGCCCCGCCATTTCATACGAAGGTGATGGACTTGGGACATCGACGATGCGTTGGGGCCACAAACATCAAATGCAGTTTTGGTTGTACATGATGACAGACCGGAGGCAACCATGGACTCCGTGAGGCACATCATATTGACCAAGAACTATGCTGAACTAATAGATGAAGTATGCAAGAGTGATGAGACAGCAAGGGTGGCAGAAAAGCATAGGAAGGCCCTAAAAAGAGAGCTTGATGAGATCAAGAAGAGGAAGGCTGAAGAAGCCTTGCACAGATTCCCCCGCACTTCAAATGCGCCTTCATCCATGGGTATGTCCTCTGAAAACTCGGAGGTAGGGTCTGGAACAGCAAGCACGCAAACTCAGGCTAGGAACCCGTCCCGTTCCATCACAAAAGGGCGTCCAAAAGAGGTGAGATATAAATCAGGGTTAGAAATTCAAGCAAAGAACAAGAAACCAAGGAAATGAACTGGCAATCCGTAAGCAACCATGGGGGATCCTAACTTTGATGTTGGTGACAATTTTGTAACATAGATGATGAAGGTTTAGAAATGCGAGAATGACTATTGGTGGATAACAGGAAATGAAGAAAATGCCGTGTATCCAGTACTAAAAATGTCATGTAGTTGCTACTGAAAAATGCCATGTAGCTGCTACTGAATCTGCCATGTACTTGCTATTAAATTTGCCATCGGGTAGCTTTCTGTTTTCAGTCCACGCATTTTTGGAGATAGTAAAAAATAGTTGCCACACGTATAGTATTGTGTACACACTATGTTGGAGCTACTTGAATTGACCACGTGCGAATCGCGAGAAAGAACAGTTGCCATCTAAGTTGTATTGAAATTGATGTGGGATAGGTGCCTCATATGCGAATCTATGAACTAGTATGCTACCCAATACTGTTAGCACTACAAAATCCCAAAGAAATGAAAATGATTAGTTGCACTAGCCGTGCGTGATAAACTATATTTGCCATGCGCGGGGCATCGTAAATGCCATGTCAGGGAGACTAAAGTTACCACAAGGAAAAATAGAAAAAGAATCAAACTATAAATTCCCCAGTGGAAAATAACTAGACATACTGGGCTGTCCGTAGTTTTACAAATTCTGAATGTAGTAAAGATGACAAATGAAAACACAAATTATTTCAAAAAAAAGAGTTTCAAACCATCTGCCACGTCCCCTCGGGAAGAAAAAAAAGAAAAAAACATAAGACAAAAATCAAGCATATGACAGAAGAATTTCACAACCACATTTCAGACAAACACACAAAACTGCACATTCACAAACACATAATATTGAACATAAAAATAGTTCTTGTCACACCTAGAAAGATTCAGGTCCACACTTATATTACAAAAGCTTAGACAGCATGTACACTCCATCACTATAGACTACAGCTACGGAGAATGAAGTCATAACCTAGCACACGGACATAGTTTCGAAGAGCGAGATGATACCTTACATTCATCAGCCACAGAATGTAAGGTAGGCATGTGTATTGAGCACCACGTGATCACTTGTACTTCTTGTTCGCGGTTTTAATATCTCCCTCTATGAATTCTCGTGCTGAAGCCCACATGTTGAAGTCTTCATTCATCAACCGGTTCCATGTATAGATTTTACGGAGCTCGACGACCATTGCATCTGTGATCACAGGAACCCATCGACCTTCCCACTTTCCAAGGTATTCCAACGTGTAAAACCCACAGTCATGCCTAGAGTGAAAGAAACAGGTGAACACATGCCAACAGAAACATAATAAACTTTGAGGAAGAGATGAAAAAGTCAAAATTGAGGTAGAAAACACATGAAAAGATTGTAATTACCCGTTTCCTTGCTTCTTAGTTGTGACATACTCGATTGGAAAATGAATGATCTTGACCTTCGAGTTTTCATAATGACGGTTCCATCTCTCTTTCAGGTTGTTGATAAAGAATTCAGCATGAGTAGTAAGGCTATCGTCATCTCCTAAATGGATTGAATCAAGCACCCTGAAACGTTTGTTCTTCAGGTCAAGGCAAACGGTGTGGTGGTGACCATACTTGTCATCTGGGTTACCTGGTGCAAGCAGCTGGAACATGGGGAACGTGATCTGCAAGTAAAAAAGAGAAAAGAAAAAAGAGTTGACATCAAAACAGATTGTTGTAGTTGCCATATGATATGTAGTAATATTGCCATTTGCAATAATGGATATATGAAGCAAGCATCAAATGGCCAAGTGGACACATGAAAAATAGGGGTTCCATTGCCATGTGCAATTGTCAGAAGTTGCCATGCATGTTTAAAGAAAGTTGCCACAATATTTTCAATTAAGTTGCCACATGAGTTCCATTAAAGTTGACACTTCCTTACCATGGCAATTGTTGCCATATGAAACAGTTGCCATGAAAAGTATGTAACCCACATATGGAATATAACTATGGACAAACATAGCATGGAAAAAATAAACATCTAGAACGAGAAGAAACACTCACAAATTTTTTCAGTGTGAGCTTGAAATCACCATGCGTGGCAAAATGTTTCCTCGGGATGCGATGGTGGAAGTCACCATCCCATATTTTGCTGGTCATGCTGTAGGGCATGATCGTCTTGTTGGGACAAATTTCCACATGCCTATTGATGTAGTCTATCCCACACGCAACTACATTCTGCGAGATTTTACCAGTAGGCCTCACAGACTCGGCTAGATCACCCAGGTCGATGTATGTCGCATCACATTGTATGATTTTGGTTCTGTCCAAACATGAGTTGTATGAAATTGATATAACATGAAAGAATCATATCTACTAAAAAAGGACACATGGCAAAAGGGTAAAAAATCAGCAAAAATCAAGTAAGGGGTTATGTGGTGTCGACATTACTTTTTTAGGGCCTTCATGTGTTTGCTGTTCGACCTTGCATTTCCGAAACGCTTGACAATATCATAGAGAAGGGACTGCTCCTTTGTAGCCTTAATACCAGGCTCAAAGTCATCCGCTGATGGTGGGTGAACTACCTTCGTCTGCCTCACAGAACCAGGGGTTGCACTGCTGACAATATCCTCAGATACTAGGTCAGTGTAATCAAAGCATATGGTTTTATACAGACTTTCGGAGAAGCCTGTATTTACAAGAAACTGAGTGGGAGCTCTATAGCATTTCTGATATTATATGTGGATGACATATTGCTGATCGGAAATGATACTGAATTTCTGAATAGCATAAAAGGGTACTTGAATAAGTATTTTTCAATGAAAGACCTTGGTGAAGCTGCTTATATATTGGGAATTAAGATCTATAGAGATAGATCAAGACGCTTAATTGGACTTTTACAAAGCACATACCTTGATAAAGTTTTGAAGAAGTTCAAAATGGATCAAGCAAAGAAAGGGTTCTTGCCTGTGTTACAAGCTGTGAAGTTGAGTCAGACTCAATGCCCGACCATTGCAGAAGATAGAGACAAAATGAAAGTCATTCCCTATGCTTCAGCCATAGGTTCTATCATGTATGCAATGATGTGTACCAGACCTTATGTGTGCCTTGCTATTAGTTTAGTAGGGAGGTACCAAATTAATCTAGGAGTGGATCACTGGACAACAGTCAAGAACATCCTGAAATACCTAAAAAGGACTAAGGATATGTTTCTCGTTTATGGAGGTGACAAAGAGCTCCTCATAAATGGTTACGTCGATGCAAGCTTTGACACTGATCCAGATGACTCTAAGTCACAAACCGGATACATATTTTTATTGAATGGTGGAGCTGTCAGCTGGTGCAGTTCCAAGCAGAGCGTCGTGGCGGGATCTACGTGTGAAGCGGAGTACATAGCTGCTTCGGAACCAGAAAATGAAGGAGTCAGGATGAAGGAGTTCATATCCGATCTAGGTGTCATACCTAGTGCATCAGGTCCAATGAAAATCTTTTGTGACAATATTGGTGCAATTGCCTTGGCAAAGGAATCCAGATTTCACAAGAGAACCAAGCACATCAAGAGACGCTTAAATTCCATCCAAGATCAAGTCAAGGAGGGAGACATAGAGATTTCCAAGATACATACGGATCTGAATGTTGCAGACCCATTGACTAAGCCTCTCTCACGAGCAAAACATGATCAGCACCAAGACTCCATGGGTGTTAGAATCATTACAATGTAATCTAGATTATTGACTCTAGTGCAAGTGGGAGACTGAAGCAAATATGCCCTAGAGGCAATAATAAAGTTGTTATTTATATTTCCTCATCTCATGATAAATGTTTATTATTCATGCTAGAATTGTATTAACCGAAAACTTAGTACATGTGTGAATACGTAGACAAATAGAATGTCACTAGTATGCCTCTACTTGACTAGCTCGTTAATCAAAGATGGTTAAGTTTCATAACCATAGACATGAGTTGTCATTTGATGAACGGGATCACATCATTAGAGAATGATGTGATTGACTTGACCCATCCGTTAGCTTAGCACTATGATCGTTTAGTTTATCGCTATTGCTTTCTCCATGACTTATACATGTTCCTATGACTATGAGATTATGCAACTCCTGAATACCGGTGGAACACTTAGCGTGCTATCAAACATCACAACGTAACTGGGTGACTATAAATATGCTCTACGGGTGTCTCCGATGGTGTTTGTTTGTAACGCCCACGATGAGGTTATATCTCCCACGTGTCAAGGCATGACTTAGAGGCATAACCGCATGGTGGTTTAGTCACAAGAGGGGTAATCTTCACACAATCCCATGTAATGAATAAGAATGGGATAAAGAGTTGGCTTACAATCGCCACTTCACACAAATAACAAGTTAAACATACATCATCCAGAGTACAATCAAGGTCCGACTACGGAACCAAAATAAAAGAAGACAACCCCAAATGCTAGATCCCCGATTGTCCCAACTGGGCTCCACTAGTGATCATCAGGAAACGAAACATAGTAACGACCAAGGTCCTCGTCGAACTCCCACTTGAGTTCGGTAGCATCATCTGCACTGGTATCATCGACACCTGCAACTGTTTGGAAGTATCCGTGAGTCACGAGGACTCAACAATCTCACGCCCGCGAAATTAAGACTATTTAAGCATACAGGTAGAATAAGGTAATGAGGTAGAGCTGCAGCAAGCGCTAAGCAAATATGGTGGCTAACATACGCAAATAAGAGTAAGATGAGAAGCTATGCAACGGTCGAAAAGCTATAAGTGATCAAGAAGTGATCCTGAGACTACTTACATTCAAACATAACCCAAGACCGTGTTCACTTCCTGGACTCCACCGAAAGGAGACCATCACGGCTACACACAGTTGATTCATTTTAATTAAGTCAAGTGTCAAGTTCTCTACAACCGTATATTAACAAATTCCCATCTGCCACATAACCGTGGGCACGGTTCTCGAAAGTTTATACCATGTAGGGGTGTCCCAACTTAGCCCATCACAAGCTCTCATGGTCAACGAAGGATATTCCTTCTCCCAGAAAGACCCGATCAGTCTTGGAATCCCGGAAACAAGACATTTCGATAATGGTAAAACAAGACCAGCAAAGCCGCCCGATGTGCCGACAAATCCCGATAGGAGTCACATGTATCTCGTTCTCAGGGCACACCGGATGGGCAAGATGTTGGGTTGGCATAGACCCTGGTTGCCCAGGGGGCACCGGACATCACCTAGGTTGGACCAACACTCAGAGGAGCACTGGTCCGGGGGTTTAAAATAAAGATGACCCTTGAGTCTGCAGAACCCAAGGGAAAAGGCTTAGGTAGGCAAATGTAAAACCAAGGTTGGGCCTTGCTGGAGGAGTTTTATTCAAGGCGAACTGTCAAGGGGGTCCCATAACCCCAACCGCGTAAGGAACGCAAAATCAAGGAACATAACACCAGTATGACGGAAACTAAGGTGGCAAGAGTGGAACAAAACTCCAGGCATAAGGCCGAGCCTTCCACCCTTTACCAAGTATATAGATGCATTAAATTAAATAAGAGATAATGTGATATCCCATCATAACCATGTGCCAACATGGAACAAACTTCAACTTCACCTGCAACTAACAACGCTATAAGAGGGGCTGAGCAAAAGCAGTAACATAGCCAGACAACTGTTTGCTAGGAAGGTGGGTTAGAGGCTTGACATGGAAATATGGGAGGCATGATAAACAAGTGGTAGGTAGCGCGACATAGCGATAGAACAAACAACTAGCAAGTAAAGATAGAAGTGATATCGAGGGTATGGTCATCTTGCCTGCAATGTTCTTAGAGTTGTCGAAAGCTTGATCCTCGTTAGTGTACTCAACAGGTTCCTCATTACGTACTCGTCTCCCGGCTCTACCCAAAGCAAGAACACAAGAAATGGAACAACAATCAATCACGATGCAATGCACAAGCAACATGATGCAATACATGGCATGATATGCAATGCTTATGCGTGCTCCGGAAGGGAAAGAATGATCAAGGCATCAACTTGGAAAACCAAGTATGCCGCTAAAAATATGAGGTGATTTTGGTCGAAATCAATATAAGGACATCGGAAATGGATGCACGGTTTGCAAATGACAAGCAATACAAGAATGGTGCAAAACTACGATTAACAGCATGATGGCACTTAGAATGCAACAAGAAACTAAGCTACTGCACTCCAACATAGCAACAAAGCATATGGCAGTGATGTACAAGAGATGCTTGACAAAACATGAACACTGAGCTACGGCTAAATCACACAAGCATGGCAAAAGTGCAAAAGATATCAGTTTCACAGACTTAGTGAAAATACTAACATGGTATAAATAGCATAAGGAAGCATAGTTTAGAGCTAGCTAACAACATGCTACAGGATCATAACATAGCAAACAAAGGCATGTCATGCGTCTACTAAATGCACTTAACAAAACTCCCTTACTGAACATGAGCCAAAGAGGCACAGAAGATATGATAGCACCCATGTAAACATAGCAAGTTTTATAAACATATTCGGACGGTGGAATTTCAGGACCTCGCAGGAACATATTCATGATAGCAACTTTGCAAGATCATGCCACTCACCACAAAGCATTACATGACAACACAAGCTTACCAACAATAAGAATAGATGTTCATGAAGCTAAACATGGAAAGAGCAAGTTCATAGGATGCATGGATCACTAGCAAAACACATGGCAATATTGATTAACATGTTAACAATCTGCCAGGAACAAAATATAGCAAAAGTAGAGCATTGTAATGACAATCTAGAGCACTCAATAATTGCAACCAGAGGCATGAATGGATCGACCATAACCACATGTTCAAAACATCCTTACTGAACTACCTCAAAATAAGCATGGATCTCATGGTAGCAACAAGTTTACATGGCATCAAAATAACATTAGGAAAAGGACTTAGCAAAATGACTGTCTGAAATCAGCAACATTATGAAGCCTAATTTGCATGCTCGTACTAGTCACCACATAGATCAAAAAAATACGAGGCTTTCACCCCTGTAAATATGGCATGACAGAGATCATAACACATGTAGACATCATGCTCATAGGATGCACACACAAAATGCAACGAAAAAGACAAATCATCAAGTTCTGTTAAGAACCAGCAGTTAACATTTTATAGCACTCTTGCAACGAGGATAATGACATCAATATGGACAGTAACATGCATGAAAATTCCACTAACATGATGAGCTTAACGAAACAAACATTTCGACATATCATATGCATGAATCAGATCTACGGGCACGCAGATATGGCATGATGAATATGGGCACAAAATGTTAGAATTTCAGGACTTAGATGAATTTTACCACTCCGAAAAGTCAACGCGGGATCGAGCGGAGCGGGACGAGCCGGATCCGGGAAGGAGATATGCAATGGAGGCATTTGGTTCACGAACCGGTGGATCTAGTCCCGATCCACCGGATCCGCCGGAGTTGATGACAAGGCGTCGGCCGGAGGTGGCGCTGGTGGAGGCATAGGTGTGATGGTGGCGCGGCGGTCCGGCGAGGAGGCGTGCCGGCCGGCGG